>NC_056732.1:136979755-137177255 GCF_019279795.1 Protopterus annectens
CCTGCTCCACTGTCAGTTACATGGAAGATGAGAGGAAAAAGTGTGGGAAAACCAAGCATTTTGCATCTTTGAAAACTGTAGCACACTCAAGTGTTGCCACAACAATCATTGTACATGGATTTTTAGTTTCTCCAGTGTACTATAAGAGAGAAAAAAAGAAAAAAATGTATGAATGTCAAATGTTTTACAGCTTTGAAAGTTGCAACACTAATAGCTCACAAACAGCAGCCACAAATGGTGTATCTGCATCTTTAATAACTTTAAAAGCTGTAATACACCTCATGCTACAACACACACACACACACACACACACACACACACACACACACACACACACACACACACAGCAGTTAGAAGTGCATTTCGGCTTTTAACGTTATCTGAGCTTCTTACCGCTGTTTCTTGGTGGCTACTGTTTATCCTTTAGCACAAGACTTAACAGGGCTAAAATATGCTTAAATGCTGCTAAGCATCTTTCTTATAGCACAAAAATGCTCAACAAAGTTGTCTTCTTCCTAAATTTGGAACATAATAGCATCAGATCATGAACTACACAAGTCTTATTGCAAATATCAGTTACTGTTGTCCATAACTCAGAAAGCTATTATGTGTAGTAACCCATACCTGGCAGTTTCCATTGGTATAAGGTGTCCAAAACTTTTTTTTTTAATTAAAAAAAAAATGGAGCAACGGAGGCTTTCTTTTCTCCGTTGCTTACGTTTCAAAGCACTGATGTACTGGGTATGCGCAGTACATCAACACAAGGAAACAGTATACCACCACCGGCAGAAGAACAGTAATGTGCCGTTATACAAAGACATTATTTAAGAAAAGTAAGTATTTTGTTTCTTAAATAATGTCATTGTATAATAGCAATAACCGACTCTGTAGTTGTGGTATATTGAAGATTTACCCATGGTTGGCTTTATTTCATCACTCGGGCTTCACCCTCGTGATTAAACCACACCGACCATGGATAAATCTTCAATATACCACACCACGTCGTCGGTTATTGCTTAAGTAAACCATAGAGTGACATGCTTTTTGCATGTTTTTAATTTTATACATTTCTGAAATTCTTTACACCTCCTAGTATCACAAAGAAATGCATACTGAAGGTGCTCTTTAAAACCAAAAGTACTATTTTACAAGAGGTATGATAATTTACCTGGATGTCTACTATATAATATAAAACATGATGTTGTGGCGCCCCTCCTTAAATTGTTTAACCTGAGATTAGCTATAGGATTTGTCCCCTAAGTATGGCAAAACTGCAGTAATGATGGCCCTACACAAGGGTGGCACAATCACAGATACAGGAAACTGTAGCTCAATTAGTCTGACTAGTCTGATTTTCAAAGCCAATCAAATGGCTGATGAATGTATCAAATCTGACCTCATAAACTATGAAATCAAAACATTTATCAGGATAGACCCACATCAGTTTGTCCTTGTCAAAAGGAAATCCTGCCTACTCAGTTTACTAAACTTCTCTGTGAAGGTCACATGGGCTATAAACAGTAGTTATTTTCTTCACAGAGTTTACTTACATCTGGCATTTGACACTATATCCCATGCTGGCATTGTTTATTAGCTCAGTGCCTTATTAGATCTGTATGCAGTTTGGTGGATAGCCAACTGGCTAAAAGATAAATCCCACACAGTTAAGTTGGCAGACACCTCCTAGGAAAGTATGCAGAAACTTTAGGTGTGCCACAGGGCTCAGTACTGGGATCTTTCCTATTCAGCATTTATGTCTCTGATCTCCAGACTGGGAATCAGGACTTTTGGTTAACTAAGTTTGCAGATGACTACAAACTGGGCATTATTGTCAGATATCCCTCTGATACCCATCATTACAGCAGGAACTCACCCTCATAAAGAAATGGTGTATGGAAAAAAGGCTGAAATTAAATCTGAAAATTGTAATGTTATGCCATGTGGTACAACTCTCTTTCTTTCCATCACTGTACAGTATAGCCAATACCACACTACAAAAGGTTAAACAGTCACAGATCTTGAAATTTGGGTTTATAATTACCTCTCCTTCAACCACAATGCGGTATCAGTAGTCATAAAATTCTTCTATTTAGCATCATTAACGTCCAAAGATTTAAAAAAAAAACAGGCCAAGAGACATTATCATCCTTTTGTATGCAGCTCTAATTAGACCAATTATTGAGTCCAATGCCCCCTTTGAGATGTACCTTTCTTAATATGCTAAATAACTGGAAAGGCCCTGGGGTTCTTAACTGAAAAAACTGTTGGTCTAAAATTCCTAAACTACCAGGAAAGGCTTGCAGTGCTATCACTTTGTTTGGTTTCTTACAGGTTTCTTATAGAGTCTTGTAGAGTGATTTATGCCTTGCCTTCTCCATCATTAGGGAATAACATTCTTCTTGATCTTCTAATTCTTCACAAGTCAAATATCTCTAATACCAGAACCTGAGACTTAAATCTGCACCAACATGTAAAAAAATTGATGGAGAAACAAATTTACTGCCCTTCCTCTGGAACACACTCCCCCCTGCAAGTTAAACAAAGTGACACCCTAGAATCGTTAAAGTTAAACATGAATGATTGGATGGGTACCTATAGATTTACTGGATGGGCACCTATAGATTTACTCCAGAACTGACCTTCTTTGATTTTCTTGAGAATGGGGACTACCTCATGAGGGTGGGTACTGGCAAGCCTAAATGGTCTTGTGGTTCAATTGTCTTATATTCCTGTGATCCTGCGAAAAGAAGAAATTGATATTGCACTTGTCCATTTATTTTCTAATGAATGATTTATGAATCCAAAGAGTTGCTGCTTTACATAAATGACATTCAGACTCCACTGTATGGCTACTTTAATTTTCAAACAGAAAATGTCAAAGTGCAATTTATAATTGTTTAAATATGTAAACTAGTTTTCAGAATTATATAGAACATATCCAGCAATGTATTATCAGAGACGGTGTATTTAATCTAACAAATGACTATGTAACTATGACAGTGAATACAAATCTTGAGTAAAATAATTTTGAAGAACATCTCAAACAAAAGCAAACCTGCAACAGCATTTTAGTCCATGTTCAAGAATTAAAATTCATATTTTTTTTCTGAGACAGCAGCTAAAAGGTGCAAAACACACATCTAGCTTGCTTTCAATAAACCTTTATCTTTCTCATGTTGTGATAAACTGAGACATTCCCTTCCATGTGTTTCTATATGTGTTTTTATCTGAGCTCTTCAGTTAACCCTTTAACCACATTTTTTTTTATTTTTTCAGTGTTTCCTTTGGGACTTCAGTTGTATACCCCAGTACATCTCCCGTATGCTTTCTGACTGAAGCAATTTTAAGTGTATTTTTAGCTTAGGTTCAAAGATTACAATCAGTTCTTACTCTGGGCACTGAGCCATTTAACAAGTACACAGGCTGGTACAAAAGTATACTAAACAGAAACAGGCAGGATGTGGAAAAGTGATTTTAAGATACCTCTTATCATTGTAGCACTGAAACTGTGCTATATTTACAAAATACTGAAGTGATGTTTAATGATAGCTGTGTTTGCAAGTTTCATTCCAGTTTTTATGAATGCATTTATTTATTGTATTCTGCTATGTTAGAAACCAATAACTGGCTGTTTTATAAGGATGACCCATGGTATTAGATTGTAAAAGTAGCAGTTAGGGGAACATATCAAAGGAGAAAAAAAGATTAGTGAAATTCCACAGAGGTCAATCTTGGGACCAGTGCTGTTTGGCATCTTTGAGTCAGATATCATGAGGGTCATTCAGAACAGGGTTAATGCCCTAGACTAGCTCATTCTTACCCCCACTACAGGTAGCAACATCCTTGACCTGGTCATTACTAACATGGGCGATCATTGCTCTACACCAATAGACAGCTCCTCCCTGGTTAGATCCAACCACAAACTAATCCACCTTGGAAATCCACATCCCTCCCACCCACCCCATCTCCCACAAAGGTAACCACCAACAAGAACTTCTCCAAAGCTAACTATGGGATCCTAAAAAGAGGTGGCTAACTTCACGGTGCCCGTGCAAATGGAGAATAGTTGCGTGACCGCACAATAATACACCAATGCACTGTATGAACACACACAAATGCATGGATCTCGCCATACCCAATAAGAACCAAGATACTCTCCTCCAAAACAAAGGAAGCCAATCTGGTGGTCCCCTGAGATAAACAAACTCTACAACAGAAGGAAGAAATTGATGTGGAATAAGGTGAAGTCCCAAAACTGGAAAAGCTCACTTATCAGCCTCAACAAAAAGTTGAGATCCCTCATCAAATCCTCTAAAGCTAGCTATGAAAACAGAATTGCAGCAGATAGTAGACACAACCACAAGGCCTTCTACAATTATGTAAAGAATCTCCACGGTAATACCCAGATTTGTTCTGAGCTACTGCACAATGGTACCCCCTATACCGAGCCAACAGACATTGCCAGTATATTGGCCAACAGATTCAGTGCCAACTTTAACCCTCTCCCTCCCCAAAGGACCAATCACAATACCAGTAGATTGCCAGGCACCCAGTATTACTGCTGCACAGGTCCAGCACTGTCCAAGGCCAAGAATACAGCTTCTATGGGACCTGACAATATCCCTGGTTGTGTTCTACATGAATTACAGAGTGAACTGCCACCTCACCTGTGTGGCCTGTTCAATCACAGCCTCACCTCAGGCTTTGTCCCTACTGAATGGTGCACTGATACAGTCATCCCTCTCCACAAAGGAGGAGTGACTACAGACCCTGGGAACTATCACCCCATTAGCCTGCCGAGTCTGATATGCAAAGCTATGGAATGCACCATCATAGACCTAATAAACAAGGATATAGGGAATTTCCAAACTCTGGATCCCACACAGTTTGGTTTTCTGAAGGGTAGATCATTAGGAAAATGAAGAAAAAAAACATTCAACAAAGTACACCTGATTTCTATGTAGGAAAAACTGTCAGAAAGCTTAAGGACAGGATTGGTGAACATCTTAGTGCCATTAAAAGGAAAGATGGTCACAACGCACTATTTAATCATAGTGTTGGTTGCCCTGACTTCAAAAAAATTATTTTCTTTGTTATTAATCGTGTGGTACCTAATTGTAGGGGTGGCAATGACAGGCTTCTTGTTGAAAGCAAAGAAGTAAGGTGGCAATTGAGGTTAAATGCCACGCGACCACCAGGACTTAATGAAGGTATTTCCCTTATGCCTGTTTTAAAGCAGAGATTTAATATTATTTAGTTTATTCAGTGTACTGTGTACAAGGTTCACTTTGTATCTGAACCAGGTGTACTATGGGGATGGAATAGTGTTGGGAACAAGCTTGAAACCACAGTTTGGTATAGTTGTGTTTGAATTCTAAAGGTAAAAGTTACTAGTTTGTCAGCTTGAGGAAATTTATTAGCATTGTTCGCTACTATGGTTGTCTATATTTTCTTTACGTTAGTGTTTTTAACTTTTAGTAAGTTTTTTTAGCATTTATCATATGTGTATTCAAACTTTTTAATCAATTGGTTGTTTGTGGTATTCTGCAGAAATGTTTAAACTATATTTAAGCACTATTTGCATTGTTAAATGTTTTTTTCATTTGTTTTAGATGAAATAATTTGCACTAGGCACTTTTTTCATGGGCGGTCCGCCTCATGTTATGCTATGGCTGATTAGCTAATTAATTGTTTGTAATTTTTTATTTATTCTGTTGTTAGTAAGAGGTCTTCTTTGACTCTGATGAAGCCAATTACTGGTGAAAGCGCTTAGTCGAAGGAATGTATTGTTGTCAATAAAGCCAGTGTGTTCCAGGTCGTTGTTGGGATCTTTTCATCATTTTCCTAGTTTTCTTTCCCTGTTGGGAACTTGTTTTTGCTGTGAAGGGTAGATCATGCCTGCTCAACCTGGTAAACTTCTTTGAGTCAGTCACCAGAGCTGTGGATGAAGGCAAGGTAGTTCATACAGCCTACCTTGATCTGGCCAAGGCTTTTGATACCATTCCCCACTCAGGAATCATAGAAAAACTCACTAAGCTTGGTATCAACCCCTATATCACTAGGTGGGTTGCAAACTGTCTCACAGATAGAACCCACAGTGTGAAAGTAGCTGACTCCAAGTCAGACTGCCGACTAATCATGAGTTGAGTCTCACAGGGTTCAATCCTGGGTCCTCTCCTGCTTGGTATCTACTTCTCTGAAGTCCAGGCCAACATGAAGGGACTCTGGCTGACAAAGTCTGCAGAAGATTGCAAGTTAGGAGCTATTATTAACTCCCCAAGTATTGTTGACATCCTACAGAATGGCCTCACTGTGACCAACAACTGGTGTCAGAACCATGGCCTTACGATCAATGCCAAAAAATGTGTCATCACCCCCTTTGGGAAAAACCCAGTTCTCATTAATTATCACACTGATGGTAGTCCACTGAACACAGAAGGCATTATAAGAGATCTGGGAACACATGTTGACAGCAACCTCTCTTTTGATCACGACATTGCCACTGTGGTCAGAAAGTCCTTCTATTTGGCATATCTCATTACTAACGGTTCTGCATCCAGGAAGAAAGAGGTCATTGTCTCCCTCTACTTTTCCCTCATTAGGCCAATCATTGAGTACAATGCCCCATTTGGCATGTACACCTGCAACAACTGGAGAGGCAGCAAAAGTACCTCACAAAGAGGATCCTAGGCCTTAAACACTTGTCCTATATGGACAGACTCAAAAATCTCCAACTCCTCTCTGTCTCATATCGCCTACTTAGTGGCCATCTCTGCTTGACTTACAAAGCCATGTCTGACCCAGTTCTGTTAGAAATACTACATATAAAGAAATCCCAATCTCTCTGCACCACACGCTCCAGAGACCTCAACCTCATTACCACAATTAACAGAACATGCTGGAGGGACAGGTTCATAACCCAAAGACTAACCATGCTATGGAACAGACTTCCCATACATGTCAAGCAAAGCACTTCACCGACCCTCTTCAAGAGAAATCTTGATGAGTGGATGGGAAACAGAAAATTCACCCCGGGGATAACTCCTGTGGCTCTAATCGACGGAGGCACTGGGAACTAAGGTCAGGTGGCATGATGCCAGGGTAATCCTATGGCTAGGCTTGTAAAGGCCCCAGGGCCATTAGCCTAGTATACACATATGAACCTATGAATCTTTATGCGTACAATATTAAGACTGAAAGAAGAGAGAAGGATGGGGTGCAAGCTTTCAAAGGGGTCTGACTAGACTGGTAGAGTAGACTGAGAAGTAACATCTAAGGTTTAACACATGGAAGTATAAATAACTTCACCTGCATCTAATAATCCCAAAGTAGAATAGTTGCTGGGAAGAGTAATCCCATAAAGCACAGATCACAAACAAAGCTTGTTGTGTAGTAATGGTAGAAATGAAGCACACGGTACAAAGCAAGACAGCCACAGCCAGGTTTGAAAAGGTGTTGTAACTTTAGAGTATCCATAGAGTTACATAAACTGACAGGTTATATTACAGGCACTGTACCCATTACATACAGAAGTTAAAAAGGAATTTACTCCTAATTGGTCAGATCTGATCTTGCAGGCAAAGTATGAATGATCACATAGTTCAAGAGAGAATGAATTCTGCACAATTCCTATCCCAACCTCTAACAGGTATTAAATCCATTACGTTATACTAAAACATTAACTTTCAAGTTTTAACTGACATTACTTCTGTGATAGCATGTGTGATGCCAGTGCACTGGCCCAGTAATCAAGAAGCATCAATTCTCACCACTAACACCAGTGAGGGGCATCCACATTGGGAAGGTTAAGAAATACACACACAGCAAAGTACAATTTCCCTTAAGAGCACACAGAGATCACAGTCAGTCCGGGGCTGGTTTCTCCCTTTCTCTCCAGATCCCCAATAAGACTCCCCACTGGCAGAGCTATAGAGTGGGGTCTTTAGCCAGGGCCCCAAGCCAAGTCCTTCTAGCACTCTCTCTGTCCAACCAGTGCTTCGTGTCTTTGCCCAAATAACTGACACACATAGACACACACACACACACACACACACACACACACACACACACACACACACACACACACATTCTTTGAGATATGATTTATATGCAATCATACAGACACTCCTGGGGAAGGCTGGCACAGGTTCAGTAGTTGTGCCCCTTCCAGGCTATGAGGTAGTAATCACTGCCACGAGGACCCTCACTTATCAGCTACTAAAAAGGCCCTTACGAAAGGGTGTCCAATTATTACTGTGCAATATTATTATCCAAATGGTAAGTGTGACTGAGCAGCAAGGATTATTTGGAGTGGCTTTGTACAGCATCACTATATACATGCAATGTACTCTACAGCTTAAATTATCTTTATACTAAACAGCCACAGTTTAAAGGTTTAAAAAATATTTAATAAATAATAAAAACACAAGACAATACTTCTTACTACACAGTGCTAGTCAAGAGTTCAGAGATCACAGGAAAATGCTTAAAATAATATTGTAGAATAGTCTGACATAAATATAGAAAACAGCTAGACTAAACTTACTATTTTCTATTTCTAGGAGAAACACTAAAGTCTAAGATCCTACTTACATACAGACAGAGAAAGCAAGTGCTGTTGAGTGGTCAGTCCTGAAGACAGATGCAAAAGGCTCTCCCTCTGTCTCTGAGAAAGTTCTTTAAATTGATAATACATCCTGTTGACTCATTTTAGATTACATCATTCTTAACAATTCTCTGGTTTCCCAGGCTAACAGAAACTCTACATTAACATTTCTTAGTAAGCTTGCACCTGGTCAGGAAACTACAGCAATTAAAGACAGTATATATATGTAAAATCTAGCGATTAACTCTTGTCTCAAAACAATAGAAAGAATGTGCTGTTTCAGAGAGCATGGCTCTGAGCCCTGAGATCAAAACACTCATAAAATGCTTGACTTATCAGCTTTCTACAGAAGAGTGCACTGTTGTTACATTTTTGCAGTTCAACATCCAATACAGTCTTTTCACATTTAAGAGAACAAGCCTGTAGCTTATATTACTATTTACAAATGACAGAATTATTTACAAAATTCTATCTAGCTAGGCTGTTCACCTTCACATATCTTCACATACCCCCTGGAGAACTCAAGCTAGTTTTTTAAGTGATCCTTGAGAAACATTGCTTCAGAGAGTTGGGTCTAGAGTATACCTTACCCCATTCCTGTCTTGAGAGCCCATCTGCATTGGCATTGCTACTCCCACTGTGGTGCTTCACTTACATATCATATGCTTGGAACCCTAGGCTCCATCTTAGCAACTTGGCATTTTGCTGTCTGGCTCTGTTTAACCATGTTAGGGGATTGTGATCTGTCACTACAGTAAATTTTCTTCTATACAGAAAATTCTGAAGTTTCTGGAGTACCCACACTATGGCTAGACATTCCTTTTCTACAGCTGCATAGCATTCCTCCCTGGGTTGGAGCCTACGACTGAGATAAACCACTGGGTGCTCTTCTCCTGCTGAAGAAATCGGTATAAGCACAGTCCCCACCCCATGGTTTGAAGCATCCACCTGCACAACAATTATTTGCTGTAATCCAGACTGGCTAACACAGGGTTCCCTCCCAAAGCTTCTTTAAGCTTCTGGAATGCCAGCTCACATGCTGTGGCCCACACTACCTCATCTGGCCTGTTCTTCTGTGAGGGGTGCAGCTATGGTACTATAGCTGGGGACAAACTTTCTGTAGTACCCTGCTGTCCCTAAGAATGCCCTTACCTGCTTTTTGGCAACTGGGGCAGACCATGCCTGAATGGCTTCTGCTTTTGCAGGTTCTGGCCTGATCTTACCTCTCCCCACTCTATGTCCCAGGTAGGAGACCTCTGCCATACCCACCTGACATTTGCTGGGCTTAATGGTCAACCCTGCCCTCTGTAGTCTGCCCAGTACCTCCCTGACATGCTGAAGCTGCTCTTGCCAGGAATGGCTGCAAATGGCAATATCATCTAGGTAAGCAAGGGCAAACCCTCCTGCTCCTGCTAGGATATGATCTACCAGCCTCTGGAAAGTTGCCAGGGCATTTTTCATCCCAAAGGGCATCTTTGTGAACTCATACAAGCCAAAAGGAGTCACAAAGGCTGACTTCTCTCTAGCACTCTGAGTCATAGGGCACCTGCCAGTAACCCTTGGTAAGATCAGTGGTGGTAAGATACTTAGCCCCACCCAGCTGCTCTAGGGCCTCTTCTGTCTCAGCCATGGGGTAAGCATCTGACTCTGTGTGACTATTTAATTTCCTGTAGTCCACACAGAACCTGGTGCTGCCATCCTTCTTTGGCATCAGCACCACTGGGGAGGCCCAGGCACTGTTGGACTCTTGAATTACCACTAGTTCCAACATATCCTGAATCCCCTCCCTCAGAGTCTGTTTGACTTTCTCAGGCACCCTATAAGGGGCCTGCCTAATAGGCCTTTGGGGTCCTGTATCCCCCTGGTGCTGCATCAGGTGGGTGCACCCTGGTTTCCCAGTAAACACATCCCCAAACTCCTGTAACACTGCTCAGATTTCTTGAACCTGGGCAGGAGATAGCTGCTGGGACACTGCTTCCCCTTCCACTGAGGTGTCAGTCCGAGCCTCACTGAGGAGATCAGTCACCAGAGCTCTCTCAGACCCCTCCTGCAATCCACTGCAAATACTCAGCACATGGGCCTCCCTATAATGGTAAGGTTTCATCATGTTAACATGGTACAATTTGTGCTCCTGCCTCCTGCCTAGCAGTTCCACCATGTAGTTAACATCACTTACCTTTCTTACCACCTTGTAGGGTCCCTCCAAAGCTGCTTACAGATTGTTCTGTCTGACAGGAATGAGAACCATTATTTGCTGCCCTACAGCATACTCTCCAGCTCAAGCATTCCTGTCATACCATACCTTTTTCTGTTGTTGGGCTTCTGCCAGGTACTCCTGGGCCAAGCCCATGAGTTCCCTGAGCCTTGTCCTGAGGTTTAGGGCATATGCCACAACAGACTCCTGGTGAGATTCACCCTCACCTTCCCACTCATCACGAATTAAATCTAGAGGTCCTCTCACCTATGCCCATACAGCAACTCAAAGAGTGAAAAAACTGCGGATTCCTGGGGAACCTCTCTGTAAGCAAACAACATATGGGGCAAATATTTGTCCGACTCTCTCTTACGCTGGTCTGCAAATGCCCTTACACTGGTCTGCAAATGCCCATAGCATGGACTTGATTGTAGAGTTTAAACTCTCAACAAGAGCATTAGTCTGGGGATGGTAAGGGGTGGTTCGCAGATGCTTCACCCCACAGTACTTCCACAGACAAGCCAACAGGTCAGACATGAAATTGCCACCTCTGTCAGTCAGTTTTTCTTTTGGAAAACCTACCCTGCTAAAAATCTCTAACAAAGCATTTGCCACCTTTTCTGCCTTAATGGAGGCCAAAGCCACTGCTTCAGGGTATCTTGTAGCATAATCTACTACCACTAGGATATACATTTTCCCTGTGGAATTGGGGTACTCAGAGGCCCCACAATATCCATAGCTACCCTCTGAAATGGCTCCTCAATCACAGGCAAAGGCATCAGAGGAGCTCTCACATTGTCTCCTGCCTTGCCTACCTTTTGACATTGCTGACAAGTCCTGCAGTACCCTGTTACATCTCTGGAAATTCCAGGCCATTAGAAGTTCTACGTAATATGTCTCTTTGTACATTTTAGGTCCATATGACCTGCAAAGGGAATATGATGAGCTATGGATAGAAGCGCCAGATGGTAGGCTCTAGTTACTACTAACTGCTGTAGTCTGTCATCTTCTAGCCCTCCCTCAGGGGTCCACTTTCTATACAGTAACCTGTTGTCCCAGTATACAAATCCCCCCTTCCCTTGAGAATCAGGTGCCTCACTAGCTATCTGCCTCAGGCCTTGTAATGTAGGGTCTGAGAGCTGAGCCTGTCTCAACTTTCTCTTTGTAACCCTTCCCAGCTCCCCTTCCACAGGAAGTCTGACATCCTCTGACAGTGGTGCCTCACTGTCAGCCTGGGTACTACAACTCACTTCTACCTGTGCAGTCACTTTGTCCAAGGGAACATCAGTACCCACAGGCAGCTGTGACTCACCTTCAGTCTCACTGCTACAGAGTAGCTCCCCCCCTGAAGTAACCACCTCACCAGTCCTGGCAGCAAGTATGTGGTCTGGCTGGGTCTCCCCCAGGCTACCAGACCCACATGCTTGTCCCAAAGCCTGACTGCATGTAACTGCATTAACACATCATCCAAATCCTTCCCTTTCAGGACATCTGAAGGATGGTAGTTTGGTACCCCTGTTATCTCAAGACAACCTACTATTGGCATTTTGTCTTTCCTACTTACTGGCTCTCTCACCTTTGTTCTCCACCTTGCCTCCGTGGACATCTGTATGCCACATGGCCCCACTGGTTGTATTCAAAACATTTAATCCTAGGTCCTGGACATGTACCTGGACTAGTGGCTTCCCCTGCTACTGGGCAGATTCTGTTGGGGCAGTCTGGGCTGCCTACCATGGGTTCCTTTATACCCATTAGCAGTACTGGGGGTCCCTTTCCTGTGCAGGGATAACCTGCTTGCTAGGTATGGGTCTCCCTTTTTCCCCAACTCCTCTGAAGTAGCACATTATCTATCAGCTAACCAGATCCTCATGTCCTCAGGCAAAGTGCTAAGGGCTTGTTCCTTCAAAAAAAAGGTCTGCCAGCCCTTCAAAAGTGGTGACCTGACATCCACTCACCCACCTATGAAAATAAGTGCTCAGTTCAGCAACATATTCACACACACTTTCATCTGCCTTACATCTATGCTCACAAAATTTTTTCCTATAAGTTTCAGGTGTTAGCTTAAAAAATTCTAACAAACAATTCTTAACAGCAGTATAATTAAAATAGTCAATGTCATACATTTTGAACATAATCGTTACAGCTTTACCATGGAATAAGGGGGTCAGGAACCGCACCCACAGCCTTTGGTCAACATCACACTGTTTACATACCCTCTCAAACATATGAAAGAAACTATCAAAATTATCCTCCTCTGTAAACTGCGGAAGAAATTTACTGACCTTTTGTGGTTCTGGGGTCCAGTTACTCCCTTCCTCATTACCTCCATGACTCTTTCAAAGAGTCAGCATATCCTTTTCATGCTGTCTCTGCCTTTCCTTCTCCTCAGCTTCAAGGCATAGCAGTTTTTCATTCTCCTCAGCCTGTCGATGCCACTGTCTCTTTTCTGATTCTGTTCCCAAATGCCTGGCCTCATACTCAAGTCTCTTTAGCTCCAGATGGATTTTTAAGTCCTCTGCAGAAAGGCTGAGCTGTCCATTCTCTGAGTGTTGTACATCTCCACGTTCCAGTCTGATCGCCCTCCTGATTGCTGTTTTCTGATGCAGCTGTGACCAAAGCTGCAATCATGTCTGCCTTAGTCAGATTTCCATGCACCAGTCCATTAGCCTGGCACATCTCAGCCAACTGGCTCCATGACAGCTTGCCATACTCCTCTGCTGACATGCTTGCCTGCTCTCCCTAACTAACTAAGCTAACAAATTAAATAAAACAATTGTGATCTGAACTCTGAATATCCACTGTGTGGCTGATTTAGAGTACAAAAATGCCTTCAGTGATCACTGTACACAAGCTACAGGAATTCTCTATCCACACCACTATAAGCCAATTGCCAACCAATTAATATGTGGTGTGGATATGCCACCACTGCCAAACAATTAATTTGTGATGCCCATGCACTGGCCTAGTAATCAAGGAGCCTCAATCCTCACCACTAATACCAGTGAGGGGCATCCACATTGAGAAGGATAATAAATACATACACACACACACACACACACACACACAGTAAAGTACAAGTTCCCTTAAGAGCACACAAGGATCACAGTCCATCTGGGGCTGGTTTCTCCCTTTCTCTCCAGATCCCCAATAAGACTCTCCACTGGCACAGCTATAGAGTGGGGTCTTAGCCAGGGTCCCAAGCAAAGTCCTCCTAGCACTCTCTCTGTCCAACCAGTGCTTCTTGTCCCTGCCCAAATAAGTGACACACACACACACACACACACACACACACACACACACACACACACACACACACACACACACACACACACACACACACACACACACTTTGAGATATGATTTATATGCAATCACACAGACACTCTTGGGGAAGTCTGGCAAAGGTTCACTAGCTGTGCCCCTTCTGTCCAAGCTATAAGGTAGTAATCACTGCCACCAGGACCCCTACTTATAAGCTACTAAAAAAGGCCCTTACAAAAGGGTGTCCAGTTATTACTGTGCAATATTATTATCCAAATGGTAAGTGTGACTGAGCAGCAAGGATTATTTGGATTGGCTTTGTACAGTATCACTATATACATGCAATGTACTCTAGGGATTAAATTATCTCTATACAAAACAACCACAGCTGAAAGGTTTAAAAATATTTAATAAATAATAAAAATACAAGACAATATTTCTTACTACACAGTGCTAGTCAAGAGTTCAGGGATCACAGAAAAATGCTTAAAATTATACTCTAGAATAGTCTGACATAAATATAGAAAACAGCTAGACTAAACTTACTATTTTCTATCTATTTCTAGGAGAAACACTAAAGTGTAAGATCCTACTTACATACAGACAGAGCAAAGCAAGTGCTAGTGAGTGGTCAGTCCTGAAAACAAATGCAAAATGCTCTCCCTTTGTCTCTGAGAAAGTCCTTTAAACTGATAATACATCCTGCTGACTCATTTTAGATTACATCATTCTGAACAATTCTCTGGTTTCCCAGGCTAACAGAAACTCTACATTAACATTTCATAGTAAGCTTGCACCTGGTCAGGAAACTACAGCAATTAAAGACATTATATAAGTAAAATCTCGCAAATAACTCTAGTCTCATAACAATAGAAAGAATCTGCTGGTTCAGACACCATGTCTCCGAGCCCTAAGATCAAAACAGTCATAAAATGCTTGACTTATCAGCTTTCTTACAGCAGAGTGCACTGTTGCTTATATTACTATTTACAAATAAAATAATCATTTACAAAATTCTATCTAGCTAGGCTGGCAGCCTTCACAAATCTTCACAGCATTTACAACCACATATATTTCAATATGTAAACATCACAATGTTTAATGCAAAGAAAGGCAGTGTTAGTTTGAGGAGTTTGTTTTTAACTACTTATATGTTTGAATTGTTCTGAAAGTCAGATATGAGTGCTTCTTTGTGTCTGTGTGAAGGTATGAGGTAGATCAGCTCATTTTTGTTTATAGAAATCCATTGGGAGTTACATGATGTGAATACAAGACACATGTAGGAGTTATACAATACTAACTTCCCAGGTATGTCACATTTTCAGAGTTGAGAAATCATACTTTATAATTCTTAGCATGGTATAATACCCCTCTATTGACCTCTGTTAAGCTACAGATTGGAGGACTGCATTTAATTCTGATTCTGTACAGAGTCAGACATATCAGACTAGTTATAATGCCATCCGTTTAGAATTTGATAGAGTTTTTCAACCGCTAGGAAGGACTGTTGTGTAGTAGTAATGATTTGTTTTAATGAATCTCTGCGCAGATAAGAGCAGAGTCATCTGCATACTGAATAATGGATGCCTGGGGAGCAGATGTATGGAGTCAGATGGTAAAATGGCCAAAAGTAGAGGACCTAGGTTAGAACCTTGAACTCCCATATTGACAGGCGATAGGGATGAGAGTTCTCTTTGCCATTTGACAGCTTGCTGTCGGCCAGTAAGATAATTGTGGAACCAAGCTAGGGAAGAATAGTTAAGATTTAAGGTGGAAAATTTGTCCAGAAGTTTCTGATGGGAAACCGTATCAAAAGCCTTGGATAGAGTCAAAAAGATGGGAGGATACAATTCTCCCATTATTTCTGGGTTGGTTTATGGTATTATTAAAACTTAGGAGGGCAGTAGTGGTACTGAGGTTAGAAAGCCCGATAGAGTTGCCACCTTTGTGCAGAGGGATAATGCAAGATATTTTCCAGCTTCAAGGGGAGGTTTGTTCTGAGACAGAGCGGTTGATCAGAATGCTGACAAGACAGGCTATGGTCTTGGCTGCTATTTTTAGGAATTCGTTGGGAATGTTATCAGCAGCAAGTGTTTTAAATACCTGGAGGTTTCTTGTGGCTAACCAGTCAATAACTGAATAGAGTTTACAAAGAATGTGTTGAACTGTATTGATATACCGTCACTGCTACTGGAGGAGGAAGGGGTGGGGGTGGATGAATTTCTTGGGTGAAGGAATTTTATTGCAGTCAAGAATTTTTTAGGATTATAATGGTCCAGTTGTGTTTCAGTAAAAAATAGGCTTTAAATAATTTGGTTTGAGACTTTGCTTTATTTCTAAGTTGTTTGTATAGTTTCAAGTTGTTTATATAGTTCTAGGTTACATTGATTTGCTGGTCATATACCAGGCACTCCAGGCTTTATCTCTGTTTAAGATTTTTTAGCGTCTTTTATAAGCCAAGGTGTACATAGTCAGATTTTAATATGATTGTTCTGCAAGGAGCTAGTCTATTAAGTATATCCAGGAAGGTGTAATTGAAATATTGTACTGCAGTATCAAGAGGAAGTGCTTTGAGTGGGGACCAATTGCAGAGTTGTAAGAGAGAAATAGGAATGAAGGTTTTTTTGGCAAATTTGGAAGATGGTTTGTCTAGAGGGATTTAGATGTTGTCTAAGTAGGTAGGAAGATAATTCATACTATCAGGGCGACAACCTGTGTGGAAGACTAGAGAATGTTTGTTTAAGGATCCAGTCTAGGATTGATTGTGTTTTGGTTGATCTGTCAGTTCTTGTGGTATGGACTATCTGTGAAAAGCCATGAAGGTTGATTTAAAATTAATGGTGTTATCAGAGATCTAAGAGTGCCAGTTGGTGTTAGTCATCCATTATTGTAGTTTCTTGTGAGAAGGTTGAAGATCTGCAGTGAAGTAATTCCTCGGTTGTGTTAGGATGCTTGCCAGGAGGGATACAAGTGGCAATTGACTTTTGTTGTTAATTTTAAGTTTGGTAAGTTAGTAATTCAGTGTTACTAAATTCTGGTATGTTTGGTTGAATAAGTTCTCATTTTAAATTTTGTTTAAACATTATGGCTATACCACCACCACACTTCGATGTATATTGTAGCCTGAAAGGAGAATTTCATTGTTTTCTTTAATTTCAGGTTTGACAGCTTTTGGTAAGTGTGGCGATATCTGGGGAGTATTAGGAAATGCAGGCATGAAGTTCACTGACCTTATTTACTATACTTCTTAGATTCATGTTGAATCCTAGGAGGTTAGATCTTTTTAGGGAATCAGGGGTACCAGAATAAGGAAGTGAGGTCAAGAAGGTAGGTAGCTGCTGAGGACATGTCCGACCATGGTTAGGGTAGATATCTCCTCTTAACTATAGTGTTGATGAGAGGCATAATAAAGCTTTACTTAGTTTAGGTAGGAGCTTGAACTTGAGAAGCGTTTGAGATTTAGTGTGGAGGTGAATGCTTTTGTATGGATAGTATTGTATATGAGATGTGTTTATAGAGGTTGGGGGGGGGCTATATTGTAGTAAGTGAGAGAAGTTTGGTGGGCCAGAGGATTTGTAACTGCCTGGAGGGAGCAGAAGTGGTGAGTATGATGCTGTTAGGTCGCTAAGGAGAATGGTAAAGCAGAATGTGTGCAAAGAAAGTTCTTAAATGTATAATATGAGGAGAGGAGGCCATTTATTTAGGAAAATAATGAAGAGCTATGAAAAAGTAATGCAAGAAAGAGAGTTAGTAGAAAAACAGATGTGGGTGTTGAGTTAGGTGGATTTGAATGATAGAAGGAAGTAAAAAGAAATGGTAAAGTAGGGGTAGTAGAGATGGCAGGCAGAGATGAAGGAAGATGCGAGATGGACAGTATTCTAAGGATGAGTAGAGTAACAAGTGAATGTAGTAATAGGGTAAGAGACGTAGCAGTGCATAGAAAGCGGGGAGGAAAATAGTTGGCTATATTATAATGAGAAGCACATAGTGTTGGATGTTGGTGTGGGAATGTGTACTGGGGTATGATTGGTAGTTAATTGAAAGGTGTGGCTGGGGTGTGATTTGATATATAATAAATTGGAGGGTGTGGCTAGTTGGAGTTAAATGTGGGTGTAGTGGGGGCATTCGGATTTGGGGGCAGGTTAGGGAAATGGAGAGAGCCCAAGCATAGTGAGGGCAAATGGAGTGGAGGGAGCTGAGTTTGCAGATAAGAGCAGAAAACAGTTAGTGCAGCTAGAAGAACTGATGGACAAATGAACTGTACTACTACAGAGGAAAAAGATAAGATAGAGAAACTCTGCTACTGAAGTGAAATTGCACTTGGACAGGATACTAACTGGAAGTCAGCTTTGGAATGGAGGGCTAGACCAAGTTGAGATAGACCATAGGGGCGATGTATAGCAGGAGTTTGGCTTGGTGGTGTGCAAGCAGTCTCACATAGAGTATTTTAGTGAGAGGCATAAAGACTATAGCGTACAGTGTAATAGAAGATGTAATACAGAGCTGCCATACTCTGGTCACTCCAAGGCAAGTACAAATATGACTCAGTCATTGTCCATGCTGGTGTGAATGACCTGAGACGTACCTCCCTGGACTACATGAAAAGAGACATAGAGGAGCTCTCTGAGCATGTAGCCCAGGCTGGTAAGACCCTGACCTTGAGTAGCATCTTACCCTCACCAAGAATGATGCCACAATATATGAAGACAAGATGATCAATTTCAACAATTGGCTTAAGTATTGGTGTCATTCAAAGGTGATCCAATGCCCGTCAGCCTGGGATGACCTACTCGACAAGCCACGGTGCTTCGCTAGGGACGGCTTGCACCTGTCACCCCTGGGCTTTCAGATATTGGCAAAGGCTCTTGTTACCCCATAGTGCCTTTTTTAGGCAAGGCTCAAAAGACAAACCTACCTCCATAGGTATCACAAGGGATAAGAAACTAAGGGTAATGCTACTCCATGCCAGAAGTCTAAACCTCAAGATGCATGCACTCGAAACTCTCCTTAGCATGGAGAACATCGATATCTGTGCAGTAAAAGAAACCTGGTTCAAAGCTCCCGAGAGCACCCCAGCACTACCAGGTTATACCTCATACCATGCTTTTCGGCCCCAAAACTTGGACTGAACCACAAAAGGAGGGGGAGTATCAATATTCGTCAAACATACCCACACCTCCAGGTTGGTGGCACAGCACGAAGCATCAGAGACTATCCATGTGCAACTAACAGTGGGTAAAACTGCCTTCCCGTTTATAGTCTGCTACAGACCACCCTCCCAAACCCAGGAATCCCACTCGGCCTTCCTGAGAACACTGGAAAATATGAAGGTCTCTCCAAACACCATTATATTGGGCGACTTCAACTACCAAAACATAGACTGGGAGCATTACTCTAGCTCCAACACCTTGGCCCAAAGGTTCCTAGAATTTATAAACTCAAATGCTATGGAACAACTTGTTACCACTCCCACAAGTGGGGAAAACATACTGGACCTGATCATCACCAACATGGGGACTCTATGCTCCAGACCAGAAGTGTATCCCTCACTGGTAAGATCAGACCATAAACTAATCTCACTGGATATTCACATCCTGACCCCACCCCCTTCCCAGAAAACCACAGTGAAAAACTTCTTCACACTCCTCAAAACCGTGGAAAATACGGCCCAGACCGCAGAATCCTTTATAAACGCATTCTATGAACACCTTCAGGAATGCATGGATCATGCAATCCCAAATAAAACCAAGACCCAGTCCTCCAAAGGCAGACGTCCTGTCTGGACCCCAGCCATAAACAAACTATACAATAGAAGGAGGAAACTACTACATGATAGAGCAAAATCACAAAAAGGGAAAGCATCTCTGATCAGTATTGGCAAAAAAACTACGGGCACTCCTAAAATAGTCTTAAGGCCAGCTTCGAGAGAAAAATTGCACAGGACACAAAGGATAATCACAAGGCTTTCTTTAGTTATGTTAGGAACCTGGGTGGGAATTCCCAGATATGCTCAGAATTAGTCAGACACAGACATTGCCAACATCCTAGCTGACAGGTTCAGTGCAAACTCCCCCCCCCCCCACCAAAAGGGCAAATATCTATCCCAGCAGAGTGCTGTCCCCTTGACATCTCAGATGCTCAGGTAAGAGCCGCCCTCTCCAAAGCAAAAAAACACTGCATCAATGGAACCAGACGGTGTCCCGGGCTGTGTCCTACATGAACTCCAAGAAGAGCTAAACCCAAACATAAAACTACTGTTCAATCTCAGCCTTACTACATGATATGTACCCAAAGAGTGGCGTACAGCAACAGTGGTCCCTCTCCACAAAGGTGGTGCCTCAATGGATCCTGGAAACTTTTGCCCCATAAGCCTGACTAGCTTGGTTTGCAAAGCTATGGAAAGGATCATCATGGACCTCATAAATAAAAATATTGGGGACCTACAGACACTGGATCCTACCCAGTTCGGCTTTAAGGGCAGATTCTGCCTCTTAAACCTGGTTGATTTCTTTGAAACAGTCACCAAGGCCATTGACGAGGGGAAGGTGGTCCACACAGCTTACTTGGACCTCGCAATAGCCTTCAATACAATACCCCACTCGGGCATTATAGATAAGCTCACCAGCTTAAATATAAACCCCTATGTCACTAGATGGGTTGCAAACTGGCTCAAGGACATAACTCACATGGTTAGAATTGCTGGAGCCTTGTCAGACTCCAAACCAGTTACAAGTGGCATCCCACAAGGCTCAGTCCTGAGACCTCTCTTGTTCAGTATATATTTCTCGGAGGTCCAGACCAACACGGAAGGACTGTGGCTGACCAAGTTTGCAGATGACTGCAAACTGGGTGCCATAATCGAGACTCCAGCCGACACAAGCATCCTCCAAAAGGGCCTCATAGAAACAGACAACTGGTGCCAAGCTAAACACCAAAAAGTGTATAGTAATCCCCTCTGGCAAAAACAAAGTGCCCACAAATTACCACATAGGTGGTAATCCATTAAGTACAGAAGAAGTAATTGGGGACCTGGGGACCCAAGTTGATAGAAATCTCTCATTTGACAATCACATGGCCAAAGTTGTTAGAAAAACATTTTATATAGCCCACCTAATCATGAAGGGATTCACATCAGGGGAGGTCATCGTGCCTCTTTACTCATCCCTCATCAGGCCCATAATTGAGTACAATGCCCCTTTTGGGATGTACCTTACCAGACACCTGCAGCAACTGGAAAGACCCCAAAAGTACCTCACCAAGAGGATCAAAGGGCTCAAACAGATGCCGTATGCTGCCCGGTTAAAGAAACTCCAGCTCTACTCAGTGGCATACCGCCTGCTCAGAGGCGATCTGTGTCTGACGTATAAAACCATGTCCAACCCGGAATTAATGGACATGCTGCACCTCAGAAAATCCAAATCCTATCGAGCTACGCGCTCAAGAGACTTGAACCTCAGCACTGAAATAAATAGGACATGCTGGAGGGACAGATTCATAACCCAGAGGCTCCCTTCACTCTGGAATAAAATCCCAGTCCAGGTTAGGCAGAGTCCCTCATTGACTCTCTTCAAGAGGAATCTTGATGAGTGGATTGGAGATCGTAGGTTTACCCCGGGTATCACTTCTGTGTCACTGTTAGACAGAGGCACAGTATATTAACCTCGAAAAAGGGCATAGCAGAATTAATTTAAAATGGGTGGCGAAAGCCAAACGCATTCTGGCTAGGCTTATAAATGCCCTAGGGCAGATAGCCTAGTATGAACCTATGAGTCTCTCAGGGAAGATGAAACAAGGCTTCCGGGTAGTTCAGGGAATGGAGGACACCTGGTACAAGGAAAAGTTATGGAAGTTAAACTTTTTCCCACTTGGGATTAAGCAAGAATTAAGAAACATCATGTGAGTGATTAAAACAGGGCACGGTGTGATGGTATATGGCTCAGGAGCAAAAATAAAGGGGGATGAGGAGGTATGCTTACGACATTAAGAGTACATAATACATCTTATTCATAGAAAGTACTTTTATATGAACTAATCAGGTCTGAAAAGTAAGTAACTAAATAAATGTAGCAGATTACCTAAGTGGATAAGACCACAGAGTGCTTTAAGAAAGCCTAGGATGGGTGATGAGCTTAGACTAGGACTAAAGGCACTAAAGCTGAAAGCTACAAACTCCACATAGAGGGTAACTTGTATATCCCTGCTATCTAAATTATGTAAACTAATGTAATGTAATTTCCCTCATCCAGTCACACAATTATGTGTGATTCTTAGAATTTCTGCCAAAGGAAGCAATGAAAACCATCAAATGAAACAGGAAAAGGAAAAACTACAGGTTAGTGAAAGGCTGTGGGCAAAGTGAGGCTGACAAGTATGAAGAGACTGAAATAGGACAGCAGCAGTTATTTAGGAATTCCAAGACTGAAACAGAAAGGATATTGGTAGCTGGAGAGAAAAAGGGCAACAGCAGTCCAGCATAGTGAACACTATACCTCCCTTTATGGCCAGTGGTGAGGTACAAGAAACATACAACTCAATCTCCTCAATGGATCATGGCTGTGATCTTTAGCTGTTACCTCCCTCTTCCAGAGTCATTGGATGCTGTGAAGTAGGAGGAACAGCTGAGCTAAACAGAGAGTAGGGCACTTCATTATTTTAGATGATGTGGAGGCAAAAATATTGACAAAACAACTATAGCTTCTACAAAGAAGTGCAGGAAAATAAGGGGGATGAAATATAACACTGTTCAATTAAATTGCTGGATCAGTGAATGCTTCATGCATCTAGTGGAAGTTCTTAATGAATAGTGTGCGTCTCTCTTTGCACAGAAGAAATCACCAGTGAATATGAGGAAAATGAGGGATAAGCAGGCTGGATAGATTCTGCTTAGATGAAGACATTGGAAAGAAATTGAACAGGGCAGATGATGAGGTGTTTCTAAGAGTCCCAAAAGAGGTGAAAAAGTACAGCCCTTAGTAGCATCTCTGATGCTTCCTGTAACCCTTTTCTTAATTGAACTGTGGTCTCAGTTGAACAAAAGAGAGTTGTGTTGGTTCTGTTATGTAATTGAGGGTTTAAGCATGCATCAGGCAACTGTAGGCAGATAAGCCTTATTTCAATTTTAGGAAATTTAATACAAACAAGCCTTATTTTCAGTTTTAGGAAATCTACTACAAATGATCCTAAGGATTGCTACTTAAGGTTATTTGATGATAAGAGGAAGGTTGGGGAAGCCTGAGTATGAAGATGTATGATTATTGTTGCAAAGAGAGGCTATAAGGTGAGAGTGTATGTTTTGTGGCTGGGTAAAGGGAGAAACAGAAGGGATATGATGTAAAAGAGGATGAAAGAAAAAGGGAAAGAAAATTCAAGACAGTCAGCCAGGAGATGCTGAAGGGGAATAGTATGTTATAATAAAAGTAAGGGGGGTTATGAGGAAAAAAGTAGGAAGTTGGTAAGGAAAAGAAAGTGAAACGTAAGTGGTTTAGGAAGAAAAGATGATAGAGACACAGGCTGCAGATATAATATACCAGTATAGTGTCCATAGATAAAGTGAGGGATATGATAGCTTAGGATACACTGAGTAAGCAGGAACATGGACACGTGTTCACTGGGTGTTGTTTTAAATGAGACTTGAAATATTTCACCTGAGTTATTTGTTTAACAGCAAGGAGGATGGAGTTCCAGCTTTTAGAGAGCTAGAAGAAATAGAAAGAGCCACCAACAAAGCTGTTTGATTTAGTTATTAGAAGCATTTTTATCCACTGAATGAAGAGTCCTGTTTGGTCAGTACTGTTGAAGGATGTGAGGCCAGGGTATTGTTCAGGTTTGTGATAAGGTTATTTGTGGGAAGTTGTTGGAATAGAGTAATGAAGTGAGGCAGTTCTAACCAATGTAGCTTTTTTAATATTGCATAGTGGTGACATTTGTATGCCACATTAGCAGCAAATCTGGCTCTTTTGATCATTTCTCAAGGAGGCTGGTCTGGGTTGCCCGAATATTAATGAGAATAGGGGCTGCATAGAGCGAAGTTAGAAGGAGGAAAGCTGAAGCAATGTATTGTATTGTCTGCTAGGTAAGGTTTTATCCAGTAGAGGGTGCTAATTTTTATAAGTTTTTTTATTACATCTTTTATGTGGTAGTCAAATTTCAAGTAGCCATCAATTATTATACCTAATAGCTTAGTGTGTGTTACTAATTCAATTGCTATGTTGTTTTTGGAGGTTAGAGTGAAGTGGCATTTCTGGATAGTGAGTTGTTTTGGGGTAAATTTGATGGACTTGGATTTTTTGGGAGGGCTTAGAGAAAGTTGGGAATCATACAGCCATGTTTCACTACCAGTAAGAGAATATTTTGTTAATTGTTGCTATGTAGCCATTAGGTGGCCACGGTGGTGCAGCGGTTAGCGTTGCCACCTCACAGCAAGAGGTTCTCTAATTTGATCCTCGGCTGGGGTTCCTTTTGTGCGGAGTCTGCATGTCCTCCCTGTGGTTGTGTGGGTTTCCTCCAGGTGCTCCGGTTTCCTCCCACATCCCAAAGACATGCTGTAGGTGGATTGGACACTCTAAATTGGTCATAGGTGTGAGTTTGTGCATGTGTGTGCCTTCTGTAGAAGGTTCGGTGCCAGGCTGACAACTCGACACTGTAAACCTCCACTGCCAATCATGAGAGGACGGGTGATCCACTGTGGCGACCCCTAACCGGGAAAAGCCGAAAGAAGAAGAAGAAGAAGTTGCAATGTAGCCATTCTTATAGCAGCACAAATCAAAATGGAGTCATCCGCATATTGGCGGATTTCTGCATGTTTGCTTGCTGAGTGGAGGTCAATCACTCATATGTTGAATAAGTAAGGGCATAAAATTGACCTCCCCTGGGGGACTCCACCTGCTATGCTAAGGAAAGAGCAGCTCTTATTTTGCCATTTAACAGGCTGTTGCTTGCAGGACAGATAGCTGTCAAACCAAGTGCTCGTGTGTCTACACCTAGGGAGGACAATTCGTGTAGCAGTTTTATTATTTATTTTATTTATTTATTTATTGCATTTGTTTACTGGGAAAGTACACTGGGCCTAAAAGAGCCCATTTTCAGTGGTGGCCCGAGGAGAAAAGCTCCGACAAGAATACAGATACAGAAAATATTAAACATTAATTGGTACAAAAGTAGATACAGTGTTACAGATAGTGATTACAATAATATATACAGAATATATACATAAAAGCAAGAATTTTGTTGGTTGCCAGATGAATTCAATCAGAGAGGTATAAACAGAGATAAATTAATCAGCATTATTGTACCAGTATCAATAAGAGATAAAAAATAATAATTATGGAGAAAATATCATCAGTCAGCAGTAGAAAAAAGCACAGGAGTTTAGTTATCATATATGGAGAAAGAGGAGGTTAAGTTACAGAGCAGGTACATAGCCAGGAAGAGCTGAGATGATTTTTCAGTATTTGTTTGAAGGTGGTGGTGCTGCCTGTATTTCTTATAGAAGGTCAAAGTGAGTTCCATAGTTTGGCGATGGTGAAGGAATTTTTGAGTGAAATGGTGTCAAGTCTTTGATAGAGTAGGGAAAACTGCAGAGACTAGGTTTCCCTCATTTATATTTTGACTTATAGTCATTATTAAGTTAAGGAGGGCCATAGTAATGCTGTGATTAGGGTGGAAGCCATGCTGTGTTGGAAAAAGTAGATTATTGTCTGAAATTCAGAAGAGTAGTTATGTGTGACTACATTTCTCAAGAACTTTTTAGAGTGGAGATAGAATGACTGTTGGTCTATAGTTGGTAAGATCTGCAGAAGTGCTTGCTACCCATGTGTAAGGGTAAGATGCAAGACTTTTTCAATAGGTTGGAAATGTAGCTTTTTTAATGGAGTGGTTAACTAATATAGAACATGGGTAGGCTATCACATCTGCTGTCATTTTATATATTCTCCTGGTAGGTTATCTGGAGCAGCAGTGGTAGGTTTCAGTTTTAGAAGTACTTTTCATTGTAGAGGTAGAGATGTGTTCCAGGGAGATCATTTTATGATGGAGTGTTGGAGTAGATGAAGGTACTAGGATAGTGGCGGTTGAGAGATTTAGGAGAAGAGTTACTGAGCTGATGAAGTGAGTAACGAATTGGGAGGTCAAGTCATTTGACTGAATTTAACCAAGACCCATAACAAAATGTTAGCTCCTTTGGTATGTTCTATACCATCTGGTGCATTAATGACACACTATTATCTTCAAAGACTGTTATTAGGGACTTGGGCATCTGAGTTAGTAGCTCCCTCTATCTTTGATCACAGTGTGGCAGCTGTGGTCAAGAAGTCCTTCTACATCATTCAACTAATTGCCAAAGTTATTCCTTCCAAGACAAATGAAGTCATTGCTCCTTTGTACTCTGCTCTAGTTAGACCTGTAATAGAATACAATGCATCCTTTGACATGTATCTGACTAAACACATAACAGACATAAAAAGCACAGAAGTTACTAACAAAAACACATCTGGTCTTAAAAATCTTAGTTAACAGGAGAGGTTGAAATTCCTGTATCCTCTCTCTGTGTAATACAAAGTCCTTAGGAGAGACCTCTGCCTCACATTCTGGGCATTCAACAACCCTACTATCCTGAACATTCACTTCCTTCAACCAACACCCATCGTAGTGATTTGAATCTGCACTAGGCCAAAAATAAAACTAAATGGAGTGAATCAATCATCACCCAGTGCCTTCCATTATTCCAGGAACAAAATCCTGCTGTATAGAAAGGACAGCAACTCCCTTGTCACCTTTAAATATAGAGATGGCAATTGGAAAGCTACAGTTGGATAGCTACTCTTGCATACACTCCAAGTCGCATAGAACTTGCCTTCCCTGAAAGTGGCAGCAGGACCTCAGTAGGTGGTTTTTGGAAAGGCTTTTGTGGTCTCTGGTCATCTAGCCTTGTATTTCCAGCGATTCCTATGATGTCCTTCTAATTTTAGTTCTCAGACTCTATATGAATGTCACTACCTTGCTCTCTGCCCTTCCTTATATTGAATGTGTTATCATGTTGCTAATCTTCCTCTCTCTCTCTCTCTCTGTCTTGTTAAATATATCACCCTAATACTTTGTGCGTGCAGATTCTACCTCCTGACCCATTTTACACAGTGCTTTGAAATGAGAATAAATATTTTCCTAATATTACATCATAAACAAAATCAGGGGTTACAACCACAGGATGTAATAGTTTTCCTAAAACAAAACTCTCTGTATTTCTACAAATTCAAGGAAATGCTCTTTGTTTCTGTCACCATGAATGCAATTATTTCTTTGTATTCCACCACTTTAAGCACTTTATCTATTCACGACTGTTGCTTATGCCTTGGTGAATAATAGATATAATCTATGGATACATCATCATGGATACGGGTTGGGAGGGTGGCCTAATGGTTAAAGTGTTTACCTTACAAACACAAGGTACAGGGTTTGAGTCTCACAAGGGATAATTGGCTAGGCTTGAAATGGCTCGCAAGGGCAGTTAGCTTAGTATGAACCTATGAACCTATGAATCAATTAGCCCCATCAGGCATAAAATATAGAACATTTCTTCTGTTTTTGTCATCTTTGCACTATTTTTACCACCATTTACTTCTGCCTCATAAAATGTCATGTTACTCTCTCCTAAAATTAGTAAACTTTCCTCATAAAACTGTAGTATGTCTAACATTATATATCTGAAAAGAGCAATTGTAGTATTAAGTGGTAAACAGACATCTGCCAGTGTTATTCTACCTTCTTGGATGTCATCTTTCACCACTGTAAGTCTACCTAATTTGTCTATCTACTCTTCCATAAACACTCGTGTTAATTGTTCCTTTTTAAAATTGTCACACCCCTCTGTATCATCCCCTCATAGCTAGCACTTCCTAACAGCTCAAATCCCCTACCGGTTAGTTTCTGATGTTCAATTTCTCCTAGATGCATCTCTTGTAATGCAGTTATATCTACCTTTTCATAGCATCATAGGAAGTTACTAGGCTAATGGCCCTAGGGCCCTTACAAACCTAGCCAAGGACTACCCTTATTTCCACGATTAGCACTCTCCCTCACTTTCCCTCTTCACTTCATTCAAAACCCTATAACACTTTATTGGATTTGTCAAACAATTGACAATACATGTACTGATATTTATACTGGCCATTAATATATATAAATCATATGTTACTTTTCTTTTCCATTACCGTCATCTCGATGGGATGATTCTCTATTTCTGTATACCTAGAGTCTGGTTCAAACCCTATCCTTTTTTAAGATTTCATTTGCTTGCTGTTACATAATGCCACCTTCTGAAAACCTCCTGTTCCTGGGAGGTTGCTACCCCTTCCAGTCCCTCTTCTATTAATGTGTCTTTTTGGATGTTAGTTTGACCCAAACATTCAATTTTCGATAAAAACTGATATTTATACATTACCTTGTAATCCATTATTACAGTTAAACTTTGAACTATATACAGTATACACACTAGTTTGCTCTTCCAAGGCAACAACATTGGCTTTTTATTAACTGAGGCCCTAGAGTACCGCTCCACCTCCCAGGTGGTTATCATATCACTCTTGGGTCAACACCAGCCAATTATATATGAGATGCATTTTTCTAGATTCCTAGGGCATCTTGCTATAATCTTGAAGTAATAATAACCATAGAGTTAATAACGGTTGTAACAGACTGTAAGACTTTAAGTTCTAGTTCTATATGTCAGAAGGTAAGCCTTAACAAACTATTAAATTCTAGTTATATTTTAAGTAAGAAGAAAAGGCAAAAGAGTTCTGCAATTACTTGACATTTTAAATTCTCCATAATGTCCTTCGGCTTTTCCCAGTTAGGGGTCGCCACAGCGGATTTCCGGTCCACTAATGACTGGCAGTGAATTTTTACGGTGCCGAGTTGTCAGCCCGACGCCCAACCTTCAAGGAAGGCACACCCATTCACGCATGCACCTACCTGCATCTCTGTTTTAAATTCTCCATATGACCTAGCAAAAACAGCCATCCAGCATGTCAAATGACTGTCAATTTGTAACAGTGCTAAAGTCCTTTTGTATTTTGATTGTACATTACCCCAGTTGTTTGGGCCTATAAGGAAGACAAAACTTTAATATAACCAATCATATGAGGTTATTTGCCACTAAAGTCACGTGTCTTCCCCCACTCTTAGCTATACCAGTTGGCATGAGCTCCACAGTATGACAGCTCAGATTATGTTTGAGACTACTCAAGTGAATGTGGCTATATCCAAGTATAGTTTAACAACAATATTCCCTTATTTTAAGCAATTGTTTACTTTCTAGTTGTTTATTAACTCTATTTCTAAACAACTGAAACAGATAGTGGTGTAAAGGTGCTTAAAAAAGCAACAATTGAAACCAAATAAGCACCCAGGTTGTCAGACTCGAATCCGTTTATTATACAAAATAAGGTTAAGCGCTTTCATCAAACAGGGTTGACTTCATCAGAACAAGAGAACACATAAAAAACAACCTTTAAATAGTGTAAAAACATACAGGATTGGCTAAAAATCAACCAACCAACATATAATAAGCTCCATCTAAAATCAATGCAATTAACATATTAAAACACATGACAAAACGTTTTGACATGAATATTATTTTTTTTCAACGTGAAAAAAATCTACAACTAAAGTAATTAAACTTGTCCTACCTCTTCTTTCAGTACTGACAGAATAGATACACAGTCGTTCAATCCAGGATATAAATTCCCAGCTAACCTTAATTGCCACATTAACTCTTTTTTGCAGAATATATTCTTCCAATCCCCCCTCTAGAATCAATCTGCACACCATCCAAAATAGCAAACTTAAAACCAAGAAAGTTCTCACAGTTTAAACTGTGCCTGTATAGAGTGCATTACATCTTAAAATAGGCAACTGTTTTACAAGTAAAATACTATATCTTGCAAAGTGTAATACATGCATGGCACTTTATGTTGGTAAAACCGAGAGGGCTCTCAAATCCAGAATATATGAACATCTGTATGATGTAAAAAATAAGAAAGAAACTAGTGCCCTATACAAGTAAGCCACAGTGGTGCAGCGGTAGCATTGTCACCTCACAGCAAGAGGTTCTTCTGTTCGATTCTCAGCTGGAGCGCCATCTGTGTGGAGTCTGCATGTCCTCCCCGTGGTCGAGTAGCGTTCGAAAGACATGCATGAATGGGCGTGCCTTCTTTGAAGGTTGGGCGTCTAGCTGGCACCTCGGCACCGTAAAAATCTACTGCCAATCATTAGCGGACCGGAGTTCTGCTGTGGCGACCTCTAACCGGGAAAAGCCGAAAGAAAAACAGCAACAACATCATTAACTAATAAGCATTCCGCTAAAGTTATCAGCTTACCAGAGTTCTTGAGATCACTTTGTAATATCCATGTTCTTATATTACTAGGCAAATCTCTTTTAAGTCTGTCTATTTCTAAGATTTCAAACATTTTCAATTTAATATTGCTATCAGGTTTTAGCCAAAGCTTTAAATACAATTTAAGTCATTCATCTGAGCTTTTACCAGTTTATAAATCTAACCTAACCCCAGCCCTGATGTTATCTCACTTTCTCTGCACACAACAAATGTTTTATGAAACGTTAACTCTGTCAGCAATCATTGTATGATTTATTATTTATAATTTTGACATTTTTCAGTGAGTCTCTTGGTCACCAAATTCACAGTCTTTCATTCTATTATTACCGATCTCAGTTACATAACAACTATAGTTTCTTAATCACCTTGATTGTTAGTGAAAAATAAATGCCTTATATATGGGATATTTTTCTTTGTCTGAAACCTATCTGTCATGACTTCTAGCATTTGTCCCACATTAAGGGAAAAGATGTTAAATACCTTTATAACTTATTTATCTACAATATGCAGGAAAGATATATACTGGAACATCTTTCCTGAATTTCTTCAATTCTTGTCAGAGTAAGATACAGCTCAGACTTTGAAATCCATCATTTAATTCTGACAATTTTACTTTGAAATCAAGGTGATTAAGAAACTATAGTTGTTAGATAACATACATGTCTGTCTATCTAGTTCAAGAGCTAGTGATGTGTGTGTGTGTGTGTGTGTGTGTGTGTGTGTGTGTGTGTGTGTGTGTGTGTGTGTGTGTGTGTGTTTGTGTACGTACGTGCATGTAGGGCTTACAATAAAGAAGCAAGTCTACACACACTGCTTTGCATTAGTTATGTGAGCACATATCAGACTTTTACTTTGTTTTCAAACTTTCATTTAACTACAGTCTTGGTATTTAAGAGGATTCTTAAAATGTAAGTATATCTAGTGTATTTGTATGTCTGTGTGGTACTTCCTCTATGGTTGGGATCACCAGAAGATATATATATATATATATATATATATATATATATATATATATATATATATATATATATATACGGGTCTACTTTCATAGACCGAACGTACGAATCGCCGACACACATGTTCCCGACCCCAAACAACCGAAAACACACAACACCAACAACTCAACATACCGAACACCATAACACCGACACAAAAAACGCCAAGTACACATTGCACACAACAACATATCCACTAACCTTAACCTAAACCCTAACCCTAACGTCCGACACTACCGCACACTTACCCAACCCTAACCCTAACTCACTTAAAACACCCCTAAACCCCAACACCGTCACTATCGCACACTCACCCTACCTGCACCCTAATCCTAACTCACTTAACCCACCCTAAAACATTCAGCCCGTCACTATCGCACACTCACTCCACCCGCATTCTAACCCTGACACACTTAACACTACCCTACACTGCTCTACGTCACTTCCACACACTTACCTCACCGGAACCCTTAGTCCGACAGCACCGCACACTCACCTTTCCCACACCCTATCCTAATATCCCTCACTATCGTACACTTACCTGTCCGCTCCCCAATACTACATCTTTCACTTTCGCACACTTACCGTATCGCGCTCACACTCTGCCGTTGTCGGTCTCTCAGCCGTCGGGATTTCGCGTTTTCGGTAACCTACCTGTTCGGTCGTTCCGTCTCGGTCTTCCGGGTGTCGGTGACGTGGCGCTTCGGTCTATGAAAGTAGACCCATATATACATACATATATATATATATATATATATATATATATATATATATATATATACACATATATATATATCTATATATATATATATATACATATATATATATATATATATATATGTACAAAACTGTGGTGCGCAGTATCCTCAAAACAGGAGAACACAGATCACAGACAGCACACTGTGGCAGGGCTAGCCACTCAGTGGTGAAGGGGTGTATGTGCCCTTATTGGCCAGTGTGTTTCCACCATAAAGCCCAGCAGCCCTAGGTCAATATGCTACTGGCTGGATGGTGTCTAGTTGCCCAGCCTGGAATCAGTAGGTGGTACAAAAAAACTATATCAGGTTGCAAGGCAAAGACAGAAAGATAAAGGAGATAGTAAGACACCCTTCATAAGGGATGCCAGCAACACCCTGCTCACCAGTCCACAGGATATCAAAGGCAGATGAAAGGAGTATTTCCAGCAGCTTCTGAATGAAGAAAACTCCACAGAAGATGTACTGCCCCAGAAACGGCCTAAGATGAGAGAAGAAGTGGAACCCACCCTAGAAGAAGTAAGAATAGCACTAAGGAAAATGAAGTCAGGAAAGCAGCAGGCTCAAATGAGGTTACAGCAGATATGGTAAAGATGTTGGGTGAGGTAGTGGAGACATAACTTCTGAGGGTACTGATAGCAGTGTGGAGAGAAAGGTCTATCCCAGATGACTGGAGAATAAGCATGCTTGCTCCAGTGTACAAGAACATAGGGGACATCCACAATTGTGGGCAGTACAGAGGCATCAAACTCCTATCACACTGCATGAAAGTTGTGGAAGGGGTGATTGTTAAATGATATGCAGAGTAGTAGAATGTAAGATGGGAGATGAACAGTTCAGATTCAGATCAGGATGCAGCACAACTGACCCAATGTTTGCAGTGAGACAGATAATTGAAAAAAACCTAGAGATGAGGAAAGGGTCTAACTGGGCATTCCTAGACTTGGAGAAAGCATATGACAAGGTCCTAAGAAAGCTGATCTGGGCAGTATTGCAGTGGTTTGAAGTCCCTGAAACATTGGTAGAATTAGTGCATGCTATGTACAAGGACTCAATGACTGAAGTACGAACAGTGTTCAGCTTCACAGAGGGTTCCCAGTGGGAGAGGGTGTACACCAGGGTTCAGCTCTGAGTCCACTACTGGTGACTGACTACATTACCAAACAGGTTGGAGGGGACAGATCAACAAAGTTACTGTATGTAGACGATGTGGCATTACAGGCAGACTCTGAGCAAGACGTTCAGCAAAGGATAGAGGAATGGAATGCAAAACTGAAGGCACATGGGATGAAACTAAGCACAGATAAGACAGTGGTAATGGCAGCAAACTGGGGAAATCAGAAGAAGATGAGAATTGAGATAGAAGGGAAGATAGTGGAACCGGTAAATAGCTTCAAGTATCTGGGAGGGGTGGTTGAGGAGAAGGGAAGTATGAATGAACAGGTCAAAGCTAGAATCAGAGGGGCTGCAGCTAACTGGCACAGTCTCAGGTGTAATCTATGACAGAAGAATGCCAAAGAAGCTAAAAAGTAAAGCGTATAAGACAGTGGTATGACCAGTACTACTGCATGGAACAGAAACATGGGCAATAAAGGCAGAGCAGATGAAGAAGCTAGAGGTGATGGAAATGAAATGCCTGAGAAGGGTGGTAGGATGCACACTGCAGGACAGAAGAAGAAATGAGGACATAAGAGCAGAAGCCAAAATAGCCCCCAGTTACAGAAAAGATCAAAGAGAACAGATTACAGTGGTTTGGACACATATGCAGGAAAGCAGAAGACAATCTGGTGAAGAAGATTTGGGACAGACAGGAAGAAGGTAAGAGGAAACAGTGACATCCAGCAAAGAGGTGGATGGATTGTGTGAAAGAAGATCTGCGACAGTCAGGCATGAGTGTTGAAGAAGGTAGGTGTGGCACTGAATCAAGAGAGACGGTGACAGTTAACACGATAGGAAATGGTAAAAAAGAGAGCTGATGATGATGATATATATTACTTTCCAAAGACTGAAGTTCGGTAATACAACAGGCAATTCATCTACATTGGTATACATGACAATGATAAAGCAGATATGATAAAGATCGACAGTTTAAAATGTTGGAAATAAGGCTTACACTGCTCGTTTCACAGTCTAGGGACACAAACCATCTATTAAAGCATCAACTGTTGACATTAACATCAAAAACACTTTGTTGATGTTGCCGTGTTGATCAGATGACCTCATTAATATTCATGAGGTCGATGAAATGCGCCAGTGATATTACCATTCATGCTTTTCAACATCGAGATTTTGATTGTAATCCTATATATATATATATATATATATATATATATATATATATATATATATATATATATATAAAACATATTTGTTTTACAAGAACCTCAGTAATAATGTATGACTGTAATGTCACTTTTCCTACACTTTGTGATATGATATGTGTTGATATTTATGTTGTTTAGTGCATTAACTACTTAAACAAATGTAGATTCACCTTTCTGAACTTTTACTTTAGTAATATTTAGAGGTGCTTATAATTTAACCATTCACTTTTCCACTATTAGTACACAAAAATGTGACCCTTCCATATAATGATTTCAATGGTTCTATATTTTCCATTAAATTCTCCAGTGTCATTACTCTCCGAACAAATTTCTAATTCTTATTTATCCATTCCATGAACTCTTTTAGTTTAATAACATATGCAAGTATTCTATTAATTACAGCAATGTTTTTATAGTTAATAGTTAAAGTAAAGATGAGGGCATTATAATACAAAAATGGACAAGATATTACTTTAGAAGACTCAAGTATGAATTTATAAAGGTACTGTAACATGTACAAAGTATATACATAGTGGTAACCTTGCTGCATGGTGCTGTGACACAAAGACATTTAGCACCACATAGGGCTGGCCACACAGCCCTGTTGAATACTAATGAGGTAGTCTGGGAGACAGGCATATCTTACCTGTGTGCCCTGTCCCTTTGAACCACTTCCAGGAAGGAATCTACACATAAGAGATTCAAAAAATTGCTTGGCTATGTAGATTAGCACAGCCAGCCCCACAATGTCATGGTACTGAAAATGGCAAAAAAAGGCTGTGTTCAGAAACTGACCATGAACATGGTAAGGGTGGGGGAGCCACTAGAAACCAGAGATAACATCAGTACAGGGAGGGGGGGCCACTAGATACTAGTCATTACAACGGTATGGGGATTGGGGGTGAGGGGAACCACTAGAAACAGGAGATAACATCAGTACTGGGATCAGGGATGGGGGGGGACACTAGTCAGCAGAGATACAAATAAATAAAGTGCATCCATGGCACTGACATCACTACAGGGAATAGGGGGGAGGGAACACCTGCCAGCAGGGATACAAATAAATAAAGTGCATTCATAGTATGAGCATCACTATAGGGATGGTGGTGACACATTATCCACCTGGTATACAAATACATAAAGTGCTTTCACTGCACAGACATAACTACAGGGACTGGAGGGGACACTAGACACCAAGGTTTCTGCAAATCTGCCATAATGGCACTTAAACCATTATGGTGACTGGGGAGGTGGGGGAACCACAGGAGGGCAGACAGATTCAGGGGGACAGGTGCAGGGACTGTGGTGTGTGTGTGTGTGTGTGTGTGTGTGTGTGTGTGTGTGTGTGTGTGTGTGTGTGTGTGTGTGTGTGTGTGTGTGAGCAAAAAAAATAAATAAATGTAGAACAAAAGCATGCTGGGGGGCAAAAATAAACAAAATATACAATAATTCTTGAGAACTTGTTTTTTTTATCATTTTTAGCTGTGAATATGTGCTGATCTTAATTTTTTTTATCATTTCTTAGCTGAGAATATGTGCTGATCCATAAACCTTTTTCAGTCTTGACCTGGACCACAATGTAAATAAATGAATAATTTAGTGTACCCAAACAACCATCATGTTTCAGGAGGAAATCAGAGTACTCAGGGGAAAACCTACACAGACACTGGAAGAACATGGAATCTCCACACAGACAGTGACCAAAAGACAGGATTGAATCCCAGACCTCATGTGGCAGTGAGGCAGAGGTCTTTACATTTAGCCCCCATGCTGCTCTGCATTACTACTTTGACAATGGGCACCATCTGAGCAAGTTGATTTAACTAGACCTAATGGAAATAATGATAATGCAGCACTACTACAAAATGACAGATTGTAAACAAATACTTTTCTTCTCTTTTTTTCAGTGGTGGCAGACACATGTAGAAGGATATGAGCACACAATCCAGTCAGTTCAATGCATAAACAAATAATTATTATCACTTATTTTACAAGTGTACACATGTTTTGACCACCCTGGCATTTATAGGTCCATGATACTATTGCTCCAAAGATTCAGCTCACCATAGGCAACAAACAAAGTCAGGCATTTGGATGAACTAACTTATTTAGGGCCATTTCATCAGTTGCTATATAATGTGGCAAACACTAGATTTATGGTTGAATCATTTTTTCACAGTAATTGACCTGCACTAAACCACTGGTGTGATATCTGATAGCAAGTATTTCTTAATCCCATCCTGTGTTCTAGGTTTTCTCATGCAGAACTAGAGTGCATATAAAATCTGTTGGCTCCTAGCCTGCTGAATGTAGCAGCTCTGCAATTATGTTTTTTTTCAGGGCAGCAGCATACTGTTTCCTTGGTTTACTGCCCATGCACCATGAATGATACTTGGATGCATTTCTACTTGTCCAGCCCATCGCACCACATTAGTATCTCTAATTAAATAACTCCTTTTCAACATTCACCACGTGCTGCCACAGCTTCCGCTCCTTAACTAATATAATGCCTATGCTATCACTATACATCTCCGTTATTGTGCAGTGCAAATCCTTAAAATTACACTACCTTTTAACATTCAGTATTTTCTACACTTAAACATGTCACAGTAGATATCATAAGAAACATCTGCCTAAATAGAAATCTGTAGAGAGTTTCTAAGATGTCTGTAAGTAAACATTCACATTCCACTCATTGGCAGTTGTTGTTTCCCTTCATTAATTTCATATTTAAATTTTATTTCTATACTGTCATGAGAGAAGTAAAAAGTGTTCTTGACTTCTCGTCTGAGTTACTTTCCCTTACCATGCAGCTGCTTAGAAATATTTAATGGTAGACTGTCTGCAACAAGCTTCTTCCTCAGGTAATTCTAACTGCAGATTAAGTGAAGTCTTCCTCTCTGCATGCTGATTATACCAATGGTTCTTTCTATGTTAGCACTTAGTGGCTGTGTTTCAATTAAAGGAATGTAAAAATTAACAGCTTCTCAAAAAAAAATGCTAAACCCCTGACAGCTGACTAAAAAATGTCTCCCTCTGCTGACTATCGCCCTCAGTGAAGACAGATGAATTGGTCAATTGGCTGAGAAGGGCCTGCTGATCATCAGGCAGAGGGAGGGAGGGAGTCAAATGAGCAAAAACATATATACATACATAAATAAATAAAAGTATTCACATCATATGCAGGATTGCCTGTAATATGAAGTAAAACACCTGTACCTTCTGGATTAATGCCTAAACACCCAAAAAACATGGAAAGTACTAGAAGGATTTTTAATACAACAGTTCTACAGTGCCATTGTTTTGCCTTACACCCTTCTGCCTTCTACTGCCTGTAATATACATGCATCTGTTTTCCGGTGTACAGTTCAAATCTTGGGGAACAATTTAATGATACTCCCCCCTTCTATTTGTCATTGATGTTTTAAAAGTGCAGACAACAATCTTAAATGCTATACTGTCTCATTAGCTCCTTCCATCATAGAAGGCTGTTCATATTTACTTAAAACTCCTCGTATCAAGAAGTAAATCATGTGACTACAGCTTGTATACATGTCTTAACCTGTTGAAATGTCTTTCAGGTCCTATTGTGTAGAAGCCTGATCCTTATTCTTAAGTTCATTTCACTCATGCCTCTACAGCTGCTATGTACTGTACCTCATAAGCAGTGTCTTTCTCCTAATAATCAGTTTTTACCCCTTCCCGGCATTAAACAAATCGATCAAGACGTTTCATGCCATGAAAGACAAGCTACAGAGCCAATTTTAGGTTTGTAAAAGAAAACAAAAAACAGTATCACTGTAAGAGTAATGAGGAATGGAGTGCTTTCACAACTACATTCCCTATAAGAAGGCACTGAGAAAAGGGCAAATGAGGAAAAGAATGCCTTCTTTATGACTAAGCAGCCCCTTGAGTAACTCTGTAATAAAATTTTAAGAAATAGAAAAATGTTGTTGTTGTTGTGTGTTTCGGCTTTTCCCGGTTAGGGGTCGCCACAGCGGAACTCTGGTCCGCTAATGATTGGCAGTAGATTTTTACGTGCTGGCTTGCCGGGCCTAACGCACAACCTTCAACGAAGGAACACCCATTCACGCATGTCTCCACACAGAAGACGCTCTAACTGAGAATCGAACGGGTAACGTCTAACTGTGAGGCGAAAACGCTACCGCAGCACCACCACCGCAGTATAAGAAAAATATTGCATTGAAAAATCTGTTCATTGGATCTTTTAGGAATATGACTTTTTTTTTGCAAATGACTAATACTGAATTTTTTTAACCAAAACTATCAAATGTAATTATAAACAAAAGATCATTTATGACCTATTGTTTTATTGCCACTCCAATCCCGTAAACCTATACTTACTTGCCAGTACCACCTGCAGCACAAGCATTTCTCAGTACCAAGAAAAGGCACCCTGCAAGACCAAGTAGGAAAAGTATGTTACAACATCCTCCAGCATTCTGTGAGCATGTGACTCATATATTAAATAAACTACAATTTTATTATGCAGATTGTAGCACATAGTCTGGCCCAAATGCTGTTTCTCTGTTCCATTAGATTTTAAGGAGCAATTTATATTATGTTATAAAGCATAAACAGGAGACTGAATCAGTGGAGTATTTTGGAAATAAGTTGGAAAAACATCAGATCTTGCTGAGTTGACATTTTATTTGACATATGCTATTTCTGTGCTTCAGAATTTTTTTATTAGTATTATTATTTCTGAAAACAGATACAGCCATATGCACCAGCATATGCCAGCCTTGTTGTGGGACCATTTGAAAATGGCAATATGCTTAGTATTTTGTACTTAAAAGTGACGTACTATGTTACCTTAAATTTATCAGTCTCACTTTCATTTTAATAAGGTACAAGAAACATTCATCAAATCTGTAGACGCATTCCTAAATAACAGCCTTCATTCTGAATTGACTATAACAGTTTGCATTGTTAACTTCCTCACAGTTGCTTTGTGGTCAGATAGTACAGAAGATCAGAAGTAAAACATGTAAAAGGAAAATTACTGCAAACACTTTACAGTTATCACATTATTAATCTAACTGCATTACATTCTTGTGAAGATATTTTTAAAGCAAGAAGAAATTGCTGTGCTCTAAATTATTATAAAACTGCACCATAAGAGATTAAAGAGAAACTAACAGATAACAGAATGCAATGACAGACAAGGTACACTTAAGCCCACCTGTTTTGCTCCTTATCCTAGAAGATAAACTGTCACTTCAAGAAAACTTTTGTCTTCCTTTTCTCCTAAGTCTCATATTTGTACTATGCCACCCTAAACCTTTAGAGTTTTTTTTAATCCATTGCTCCAGTGGAAGATTGTTGCATGTATACAAAATTTCTTGCACAAAATATAAATAAATAAATAAACTTCCTGGCATCACCCCTGAGTCATATTTTTTTTTTTTTTGCATTCCAGGTATATATCATTCCTTATCTAAAATATACCACTCTAGACCTCAATAATCCCATTGTTAATATAGATACAGAATGTGTTAGGCACTCGGAATAAGCTAAATAACAAACAATGCAAACTACATGGCATGTGACAAGAGGGGGAATAGGACATTTTATTAATTACAGTGTTATTTTGTTTGCATATTTGATAGTCAACATGAACTTAGTATGCATTATTTTATGCAATATGCGATGGATATAATCATTTACAGTTGAAATGAATATCAAAGTAACAAGGAATGGTGCCACCAATTGCTATGAGTGGTCACCATCATCATCAGCCCGCTTTTTCCCGTTTTTTTTCTACATGGGGTCGGGGTATCGTGTTAATTGTCGCCAACTCTCTTGATTCAGTGCCACACTCTTGCCTTCTTCAACAATCATGCCTGACTGTCGGAGAGCTTCTTTCACACAATCCATCCGCTTCTATGCTGGACGTCCTCGCTTCCTCTTACCTTCTTCCTGTCTATCCCAAATCTTCCTCACCAGATTGTCTTCTGCTTTTCTGCACGTACCTAAACCACCGTAATCTGTTCTCTTTGATCTTTTTCTGCAATTGGAGCTACTTTGGCTTCTGCTCTTATGTCCTCATTTCTTCATCTGTCCCATAGTGTGCATCCTACCACCTTTCTCAGGCACTTCATTTCTATCACCTCTCGCTTCTTCAACTGTTTCTCCTTCACTGCCCAGGTTTCTGTACCATACAGGTGTACTGGTTGCACCACTGTCTTGTACACCTTACTTTTCAGTTCTTTGACATTCTTCTGTCATAGACTGCATCTGACACTCTATGCCAGTTGGCTGCAGCCCCTCTGATTCTAGCGTTGATCTCTTCATTCAGACTTCCCTTCTCCTCAACCACCCCTCCTCGATACTTGAGGCTATTTACCTGTTCCACTATCTTCCCTTCTGTCCCTATTTTCAGCTTCTTCTGATTTCCCCAATTTGCTGACATTACCTTCAAATTAACTGAGCTTAGTTTCATCCCATGTGCATTCAGTTTTGCATTCCATTCTCCTATCCTTTGCTGAGGTTCTAGCTCAGAGTCAGCCTGTAATGCTACATCATCTGTACATAGCAACTTTATTGATCTGTCCCCTCGACCTGTTTGCTAATATAGTCCATCACCAGTATGAACAGCAGTGGGCTCAGAGCTGAACCCTGGTGTACACCCACTACCACTGAGAACCCCTCTGTGCACTGTTCATACTTGAGTCATTGGGTCCTTGTACATAGCCTGCACTAATTCTACCATTGTTTCTGGGACTTCAAACTACCACAGTACTGCCCAGATCACCTTTCTTGGGACCTTGTCATATGCTTTCTATAAGTCTAGGAATGCCCATTTGGACTCTCTCCTCATCTCTAGTTTCTTCTCAAGTATCTGTCTCACTGTAAACATCGGGTCTATTGTGCTGCATCCTGATCTGAATCTGAACTGCTCATTTCTCACTTTACTTTCTACTACTTATCCATTTATCAGTCACCCTCTCCAGAACTTTCATGCAATGTGATAGGAGTTATGACGCCTCTGTACTGCCCACAGTTGTGGATGCCCCCTTTGATCTTGTACACTGGCATGAGCATGCTTATTCTGCAGTCATCTGGGATACGCCTTTCTCTCCACACTGCTGTTACTACCCCTCAGGAGCCATTTCTCCCCTATCTCACCCATCATCTTTTCATATCTGCTGTGACCTCATATGACAATGACTTCATTTTCCTTAGTGCTGTTCTTACTTCTTCTAGGGTGGGGTCCTCTTCTTCTCTCATTGTAGGCTGTTTTTGGGGTAGTACAGCTTCTGTGGGGTTTTCTTCATTCAGAAGCTGCTGGAAGTACTCCTTCCATCTGCCTTTGATGTCCTGTAGACTGGCGAGCAGATTGTTGCTGGCATCCCTTATGAAGCGTTAGCTAGCAACCCTAATGGACTGTGGCAGGGCTAGCTACTCGACTGTGTAAAATATGGCTCTAGGTGATTCAGTCATTGCTGACTAATGTCGCCAAAATGGGCATGGGTAGTTACCCGTGTTGTGGGTTGAGGACCCAGCGGGAGGGGTATATGTGCCCCTATTGGTCAGTATGTGCCCACCATAAAGCCCAACCACCCTGGGTCAATAACCTACTGGCCGGCCGGTGTCTAGTTGCCCAGCCTGGGTTATCTGGGATACCTCTGTTGGGTGAAAGCTGGACGTAAAACCAACCAACCTGAGAATTGCTATGCTTAATGTAGGTTCACTGTCAGGACACAGCTTGGAAGTGGATAACATGATGATACAGAGGAGGCTGGGCATCCTATGTATCCAAGAGATGAGATGGAAGGGCAGTGCAGCAAAGCCACTTGGCTTGGGATCCAGATTCTACTACTCAGGAGAGGGACATGCTAGAAATGGTGTAGGAATTGTAGTGAGACAGAGGCTTCAGAAGGCGGTGAAAGATATCATCAGAATTAATGACAGACTCATGGCAATCAGACTCCAGTGTAATGATAGGGCAGTAGTCAGAATCTCAGGCTATGCCCCACATCAGGGTTGTGATAGTGAGGAAAAGAGTGCATTCAGACAGCAGTTGCAAGACCTACTAGGTAAAGGAGGACAACATGAATTGGTGTTGATAATGGGTGACTTGAATGCACATATCGGGACAGATAGAACAGGATATGAGGACTGCCTGGATCCATAGGGGTGGGGCAACAGGAATAAAGAAGAAGAAGCCATTCTAGTCTTCTGTCTGGCAAATGACTTGATAGTAGCCTACACATGGTTCAGAAAGAGAGACAGTCACAAGATCACATACAAGAATAGCCAACATGCATTTCAGGTAGACTTCCTCCTAATAAGGAAAAGGCACTAGGGTAGAATCCATGATTGCAATGTCATCCCCAGTGAAACAGTCAGCCCACAGCATAAACCACTAGTTGCCACAATCAGCTGCAATCAGTGAGAGAAGGCTCTAAGGTCAACAGAGACCAGGCTGAAGACCTGGAAGTTGACTGGAGAGAAAGTACAACAGTTCAAGGAATTACTCAGGACTTTAGCACCTCAAGAAGAGGAGGAAATATATGGAGTTGAACAAGAATGGCAGCACCTAAAAATAGCATGTGTTAGGACTACAGAAAAGATATGTGGCCAAGCCAGGTATAGGTTCATAGGTAGGTACTAGGCTATTGGCCCTAGGGCCTATATAAGCCTAGCCAAACGGTACCCTGGCTTTTGCCACCCAAGAAAATTATTTTCCTGTGCTCCTGTCAAGCAGAGCCACAGAAGTGATCCCCGGGGTGAATTTCCTGTCTCCCATCCAATCATCAAGATTTTTCTTGAAGACTGCAAATGAGGAGCTTTGTTTGATATAGATAGGTAGTTTGTTCCAGAGTATGGGAAGTCTCTGAGACAGGTATGGAAATAAGATACATAAGGAAAGCTGGTGGTGGAATGCAGACGTCCAGAAAGTCATCAAAAGAAAGAAGGAGCGCAGAAAGAAGAGGGAGATAGAAAAGACTGACCAGGCAAGGAAGGACTACTGGTTGGCTAACAAATAAGCTATGAAAGAAGTTGCAATAGAAAAGAATAGGACATTAGAGGCACTCTACCATCTTCTGGAAAGACTCAGTAAGTGGCACAAAGAAACTATATCAGGTTGCTATGAGTCATGTCTACTGGGAATAATCATGGAATGGATGCTTCCAGTGATGTGATTCAGGAATGCATAACACCATTGTGAATTTACATGAATGGCCACACAGTTACCTAGAAACCCTAATGTTGTTCAAAGCAGTTTGAACTTAGAAACATTTGATAAATCAGAGCTCAGATTCCCTACATAGTGAGGAATGTGGTTCCATGGTCAAAAAATAGTATGCATTGTGAAGGTATCCTCTTCACATCTGGCTCCATCATTCCCCCATAATGCAGGTTGGATTAGATGCCAGAAAAGTATTTCTTGCAGGGTAAGAAGATAAGAGTTTCACGTTACTTCTGGTATTTACAGAGATGTATTTTAGTATGTTCATCTAGATGCAAGGGTTCCCTATTTTAGTACAAGAAGAAGGAAGAAAGTGGTGGAGTTCTGCATCACTTGTAGTTTATTGGCATTGGATAAATATGCAACAATAGTGAGGAAAGATCCATAGTTTTAAATGGGGGAGGGCTTCCTTACCACTGTCTTCTGAAAGTGCAGCAGAAAGGAAGCATATGATATTCTTACAGCAGGAATGAAGTTGTTGATGTGTTCGTGGAGGTCTGGTTCACATGACCACTGAAGAGCATGTCAGACTCTACCCATACATTGAAGACATTGCCATTTTCTAGTTTATTCCTACTGTGTGATGGGTGGCCCATGATGGATTTATTTTTATCAGACAGAAGTACTGAATATCAGTTATTTATTTATTTATTTGCTTTTGTAATTATTTAGTTTTTCACTTATTTATTTAGATTCATTAACCAGGAAAGAAGACGGATCTAAGGGGACTAGTTTCAGAACAACCCAGAGAATAAATACTCAAAACATCAACATGATGTGCTAGAGCTTTTCTACCTAGGCCACTGATGAAAATGGGTTACACTTAGTCAGACCTTTCCAGTCAATAAAGACAATAAATAACAATAAATAACAGTAAATGTTACAGTGAATCTGTACAATAATTTGTAGAGCCAAATATGCAGCTGCAAACAAATGATATAAAGGCATAATAATAACCATAGGCATTAGTAGAAGTAATGACATTCAGAAAAGTGAATGTGTACACTAAACAAAGATTTATAACATAATAGATCTGTACAGTGACCTATGAACTCATTATATGCAATGTATACATGAAGATAAGAAATCAGAAAAAAATAGTAAGTGGAGTACAGATATACAGTGTTTTTTTAATCCCCAAGTAGCTGGTTTGTAGAAAAATAGAGAATGATATCACTGTCATACTTATGTTTTAAGTACTAGGGCTCTGTTGCCAACACTTGCACCTATCTTTATATTTTAGGTATTTTTTTCATGTGTAATTGGAACTGAATATATGAATGAAGAGTATTTAATGTGGAGGTAACAGGTTCCTCAAAATGTGGGTCTGAGGAAAGAGAAACACTTATCTGTGGAGTGAAGCGTTTTGTGGGGTATATGTAATGTAGAGCTTCTGTGTAGGGACTCTAGAAAGATAGTTAGAAGTGCTGATGGTGATACAGTTAGGAAAGAGTGGAAATAAATCTAAACTCAGTGTTTTAAATAAGAAACAGCCAACTAAGAGTTGTACTAATTCTTCTCCTGGGAGCCAATTTGCTTGGTAAAAGTTAGGCAGTGGTTTTCTGTTGCATTCATTAAACTCAGTAGTGAGTTTATGTATGTATGTATGTATTTATTTATTTATTTATTTATTTATTTTGAGGTTGTAGATATAATAGATAAACCATACTTGTAACTATGTGAGTAAAATGCCTTTCCCAGTTGCATTTCTGCCATTTGGAGAAATGAAATGGGAATTTTTTTTTCTGGCAAAGAAAAAAGTGTTGTTAACTTTAGTTCTAGTCATGTTTAAGTGATACTGGAAGCTTAATTTGGTGCCAAGCCATATTCTAAGATAATGAAAGTGGTTGGTGCATTGAAAGGTACACAGTTGATTGCCTAGTATTTATCAAGCTAAGGGACTGTTAATTTTTTTTTCTTTCCTTTTCAAAGACCTTTTTCAGTTTGAGAAAAAGGTTCATGTTTTGTAATTAGGATGAAAGCTGACTAGGTAATTTTCCTGTTCAGTTTTGATATTGGAGGGTGAGTGACTCAGTTGGCACATAACCATGTCATAAGCATAGAAGATAGTGGGTAGAGATGGTAGATCAAATAGAGTTTGCTAATAAAGATAGAGAATAACCAGGGAAATCATACTGAAAAAGCATCCAAAATGGTGCACGTGACTGGTCCACCTACAGCCTAAAGCATAAAAAAGAGCAGGAATAGAAAGAGAGTCCACAAGAAAAAAAAGCACAGAGATAGGTTGGAAATCAAATATTGTTTTACTGAATCCTAAGAAGCTAGACTGTTTTTACTGATAAAAATCAGTTTCCTAACTGGAAAACCATTATTGACTGGAAATGCAAGAGGGGTTTGTAGTTTTCTATTTGGCTAATTGCTTATGATATTTTTAAGACAAACATTATGTAAACATTGATAGCCAGTTAGTTTCTACAAGTGAAACTACCCTGAAGTAAATTAACTAAAAATCACTTTCAGCACTAACGGAGTTTGCACTTTTCCCCAAACCCTACAAACTTACATATAACAATTCCACAATCATGTAAAGTCTTATGATTCAGATAACCTGAAATCCAAGAGTCATGCAGGTACTAGAAAAGCCAACTGGGAAGGGTGGGATTGAGTGGTTGACATCAGCTCACCCATCCTTGGGGAGGAGACAGTCTGAACCACTGTATTGTGTGTACCCAGTGAAGCCTAGTACAGCATTAAGGGTCAAGACATGTGTCTACTAAGTATTATGGACACATAGTCAGAGTTTAATGTATGCACAGAAATCGGTATGTCTCATGGGACCAGAACTGTGAGGGTCTCCATCCATCAGGCTGCTGCAAGGAGTAGTGGGTAATTAGTAGGGCAAGCAGAGAAAAAACATTTTCTTCAAAGCAAGGGGCATGAATTACTTTCCATATTAATGCAAAAATGTTATTTTGCCTTTATTATCACATTCATATTTTGCACATAAACTTTACTATATTCTTTTTTCCTTTTACTGAATTCTGAATTTTCACACAATGGAAACAACACTAGCAAATGCAGAAATCCTGAATGCCTTCCCTTCTTCAGTCCCTTTGCATTTTTTTGATTTTTCTTCATTCTTTTTTAACAAAACATTAATATGAAATGCATCCACCAGTATGCTCATAGGACACCTTTGCATCTTCCTCTCAACAGCCCCTCTTACCATTATAATTATTAATACTCTTACTTCCTCCTTAAAGCAATCTGTCCTCACTAACCTATCCACATTTTTCTCATCACCTAAATACTTTAATACTTCTTCTAGTATTCTGATATTCAGTTTACAAAAAACATTTTTTTTTGCTGATCTAATGTTACAACCGTATTTAATTTCTCTAACATTCATCATGCTATCAGCCATATTTACCTTTGTTAACACATGGCTGATTCCCCTGGATTCACCTCTGCCATTCTTTAATATACTAACAGTTCTCCAGTTTAGCTTAAGAGAGTGCAGTTAGGACATGTTCCATGACAAACCTTGAAGAGGAAGGGACTGGGGAATTTGTGGAACACTTGACTGTTTCTGATGTAATGTTGGTACTAAATTTATCTGCAATTATAATAAGATTGAATTGGGTAATACCATTATGAGTTAATTCTGAACACTGCTGTATGATATTTGTTAATCATCTGATGTTGTTAAAGATTTATGATCATCCTTGGTTTTGGATGGTGATTTTAATTCATGCTCTGTTGTCATATTTATTATGATGGCTTTCACATTTGTGCTGATATGTTTCATATAGTCTTTAATGTGGGAAGATTTTGAATTATTATAGTTGTAAATTAGATTTATTTCTTTTATTATAGAGGTCAGTAATGCTGGCACCCCACAAAGGTGGCTTATTTTTATGGTCTCCAATATATATGGTTCGGATTTGGAGCACTTGGTTAATGCCATGTGTAAGAAGGAGTAAAATTCATTGGCATAAGAGATAGCTGAGGCTACATGGGGGTCGGAAATATTGTAGATTAATTTTGTGAGGTCATCTTATAGTTTTAATGTTTGTCTTTTAAAGCTCTTGAAATCAGACGTGTTTTTAGAGGTGGATATAGATGGTCTAAAGGAAGAAATACTGATCTGTAATCAGATTTGACCAGTGATACAGATACTAGAGAAGTAACGTAAGACGATATGATGTAGTGAGGATGGCTAAGAGATAAGGATACTAGAGAAGTAATGTAAGAGGGGTGAGGTTAGTGAGGATGAGTATAAGATTATTTTGACACATAGTGGGCTGGCTGACTATTTCCCTGTGGAATTAGCATTTAACAAGTCTTGGATTTTTGGGCATGCCAAGCCTTTATGGAACAGGTGCGCCAATGAATTTTAAAAAGTTGAAGTCACCCATCTAAAGGGTATTTTTATTAATGGGTAGTTCATCAAGTGCATTTACAAATATGTCATGCTTCTCCAAGGACATGGAAAATGATCTACAGCAGGTGATGGCACTCTTGGCAAACATCAAAGACTGAAGCAAATCTGATTTCTTCAACTTTAATTATGCCCTGTATTAAGAAATGGAGACCACTGCTATCACATTATTAATAAAGCCTAAACACTTGGAGAAACTAAACCCTTAGCTTGTCTGGAAGTTTCCCATTTATTCTGCAGTATCTGCTTTTTGTGGCCCATAGTGTATATTGGACTGTGTATTATTTAGCATTCCTGTCTGTTCATTCGTTGTATTTTGAGTGGAATCATCTATTTCTGGGATTCAGAAGCATTAGCTGCATTGTAGCAAGCATTCATTCACAATGACTATTATTAAAAGATGGGCTCAACATAGGTGGGGGAGGCTGAGCAGCAGTGCTGCCCAGGTATATGGCAACCACATGCAGCAGTGCTGCCCAGGTATATGGTAACCACCTGCAGCAGTGCTTCCCAGGTATATGGTAACCGCAATGCAGCAGTGGTGCCCAGGTATATGGTAACCACAGTGCAGCAGTGCTGCCCAGGTATATGGTAAACACAGTGCAGCAGTGCTTCCCAGGTATATGGTAACTGCAGTGCAGCAGTGCTGCCCAGGTATATGGTAAATGCAGTGCAGTAGTGCTGCCCAGGTATATGGTAACTGCAGTGCAGCAGTGCTGCCCATGTATATGGTAACTACAGAGCAGCAGTGCTGCCCAGGTATATGGTAACCACAGTGCAGCAGTGCTGCCCAGGTATATGGTAACCGCAGTGAAGCCCATATATATGGTAACTGCAGTGCAGCATGGCTGCCCAGGTATATGGTAACCACAGTGCAGCAGTGCTGCCCAGGTATATGGTAACCACAGTGCATCAGTACTGCACAGGTATATGGTAACCACAGTGCAGTCCAGGTATATGGTAACTGCAGTGCAGCAGTGCTGCCGAGGTATATGGTAACTGCAGTGCAGCAGTGTTGCTCAGGTATATGGTACCTGCTGTGCAGCAGTGGTGGTCAGGTATATGGTAACCAAAGTTTAGCAGTGCTGCCCAGGTATATGGTAACTGCAGTGCAGCAGTGCTGGTCAGTTATATGTTAACCAAAGGTTAGCAGTGCTGCCCAGGTATATGGTAACCACAGTGCAGCAGTATTGCTCAAGTATATGGTAAGTGCAGTGCAGCAGTGCTGCCCAGGTATATGGTACCTGCTGTGCAGCAGTGGTGGTCAGGTATATGGTAACCAAAGTTTAGCAGTGCTGCTCAGGTATATGGTAACCGCAGTGCAGCAGTGCTCTCCCGGTATATCCTCATGTCTACATAAGTAGATGTTAATGAGCGAAAGTATGAAAATAAGTGGTTCTTTGTTTGCAAATGAGCTAAAACAAGATGGATCAATTTATAATCATATAAAGATCACAAATTGGTGCTCTAATAATAGGGATAAGGACTAAAGCCAAATCCTCGTGTTCATGCAGAATTACAGAAATACAATGTTTACCAAGAGTGCCATCATTGGAGACTCACAGAAACATGTTAGGAGTTGCCACAGCATTAATCAATGTATGCATGCAACAGACTAGTATTGCCTCCATGAACCCTGGTGGGTGCATACCATCACCCTTGGAAGTGCTGTATCATCCAACTACTTTAAACATTTCATGGACTCCACACAATTAACATTGTGGACTGGTATAGTGTGGATAGAGTCACATTTACTAGCCTTATCTACAGACCTGTGGGAGTCATGAATTACTTATCTCATTGAATAACAAGATATGTATGACTGTATATGTGGCTGTATGCACACTAGCTACAGGGACTTTAAAGCAAGCAATGGAGACACTATGGGGGTATCTAAGGCAACTACCTCGAGAATACTCCATTCTGATGTGCTGTAGAAGTGCTGGTGCTGTGTGACCATGACTTTGGCTGTTGACATCCACTGTGGCAACCTTATGTAGAAGCAGAGGTGGATCCATTGTGTGGACCATGTCTGTCACAAAACATGCAAGCCTGAGAAGATCTGCCTTGTGCTAATATACAATTAAATCAAAAAAGTCTCACATATGGGACATGCATCCCAGACGTCAACCAGTACAACCTGCATTATCTGTATCAACTTTGCAAAGGCTATGGTGGTACTAGCCTCCATCTCCATGATGGCCCTACACATACATTAAGTCACACCCATTTTCACTGCTAGTTTATAGATAGGGTAGTATCCATGTCTTCAGCATACACCAGTGCATATACCCCTGTGTTCATCCCCATGTCCTATGGGGCTTGTGGCAAACATTGGTGACTTGCCCATAGGGTTATCACATGCATGGTGTGTGCTTGTTTGGCATCTGTAGGCACAGGGGATATGTAAATGACCTAAGTAGGGGATATAGATTGCATATTCTCTGTGACCATCACACTGTACTCTCTGACCGTGCACGCTAATCACCATCAACATCATCATCATCATCAGAGTGAGACAATTCCCAACATCAGGCATAGAAGTTCCACAGTAGTAGTACTAGATCCAAATTCACCTGTGAACACAGCAAAGCACAAAGCCCAGAATAAGTATTATCCATCACCTTCACCCTAACCCCAGTGCATATTTAAATGCTACAGTACATAATAGTGATACTGGAAAATACTTTACCTTGTGTAGATACCTATGGAAGTCATACCCCTAATGTGCCTGTAGTATCTGAAGTACAAAATGCTAGTGAGATTTACAGTAATAAAGGGAGCAGTCAAACATTATCATGATATAATACGGGTATTGCAATGCCCACCTGGAGCATTTCTTGCGGACTTTCTTGCAAAACTTTGGAGATTAGCTCTGTGATTCAACACTACACTTTGGGACTGTGAGGAGTCTGTTCCCACTCTAACAGAGACCAGGAAGGTGCAATTGTGTAAGCAAACTTACCATTACAGCAGATGTTCACATGATCACTGCTGCAGTAGCCTTAGCTATATGGGTTATATAACAGCTGGTCAGTTTCCAAAGCTTCAGGGAATTTTCCATATACTCAAATTGTCAGGCAGCTCAAGCTGAGCTGTCTAAAAAACAACCTTGGGTTCTAAGTGCTTCAGAGCTTTCTTGCCAACAGAGAGCGGGCCGGAGGCTGAGCACAAAGGGACAAGGCTACAAAAAATGTCCACACTCTGGCATAAAAAACACATTAAAAAATAAGGGGACTGGAAGGAGGGGAGGGAGAGAGTGGCCACAGTGATCATTTGAACATCTAATGTTATGGTAAGTTTACTTGCACAACTGTACTGTGTTCATCATATTGAGCACTACTGCAGTAGCCTTAGTTATATAGGTAGATTACCTTAGCTTACTACATTTGGAGGTGGAAGGGGGGGTCCAGAAGCCCCTGGAAAATGGTACTAGCAAAGCCTGATCAAGACCTAGAGAAGGAATTAACCTTGTAATGCCTTGTAAACATATATACAGAGGACCAAATTTCTACTTCTAGAATACTTACAGAATCCAACCCTTTCCAAAAAAACATAGATAAGCCAAGGCTCTGGTAAAATGTACCTTGACCCTGCCTGGAACAGTTTTGTTATGGTGAGTATAACAAAAGGTAATAGCTTTAGGCAACCACTTGGAAATAGCATAATTTGACGCAGGTTGTCCTTTCGTCTTAAGATTTAGTTCTGCCAAGATAATACCTAAGGTGTCTGTGGACAGCCAAGGTATGGAGTATCTTTTCTCCCTCGTTTTTAGGTTCAGGAAAGAAAACAGGGAGATGGATAGTTTGGCTGAAAGTAAACTTGGATACCACTTTAGACATAAAAGAAAGATTAGTTCTCAAAGAAACAGTCTCTGTGGAAAATGAGATAAGGTTGACTCACCATAAGAGTTTGCAGCTGAGATACTTTTCTTGCAGAGGACAGAGCAATCTGTAAATTAGTTTTCCATGTTAAGAATCTCACATCGCCCAGATTAGCTGTTTCAAATGGAGCAATTGGTAGTTTCTCTAAGACAAAATTAAGATCCCAGGGAAAGGTCACCAGTTTACTTGTTGGACTCTTATGCAAAACCCCTTCCAAAAACATTTTAACATAAGAATACACTGAAAGAGGAGGATCCTTGGGCAGACATGATGAAATGGCCAATAATGAACACTGATGGAGGAATAAGGAAGGCCTCACACAAATATTATTAAACCAGAGAAACATTAGCCCTCAGTGGTTGCTGGTTATGTTGTTCCCACCAGCTAGAAAACCTTTTCCATTTGCTAATATATAATTTTCTAGTAGCAGACTCTCTTACCTCCATTATTACATGTTGCAGGTCCTCAGTAAACAGGTGCCTAAAGGCAATTAAGATCCTATCATCTAGGGCATCAGTTAAAGTTGATTGGGGATAGGGTGTACTACATGCCACTGATCTCGTCTGAGTAGATCCATACTCTGAGAAAACTTGTGGTAATTGTGTGTGGCCTTTTCCAAAAGATGAAAGAATCATTGTTGCCTGGGAGAAAGGAAGTCACCACAATAATCTTGAGTGATTTCTTCTAAGTCTTCAGACGTACCTTGAAAATCAGTGGAAATGGTAGAAAAGCATAAAGCAACATTCCCATCCAAGAAAAAGAAAAGACAACTGTGTCCCAAGCCTTCTTGCATAGAGTCCTGGCGCAGACTCTTTCCAACTGATTTTTCAGAGAGGAGACAAATAGCTTCACTTGAAGAACTCCTCAAAGATGGATCAAATCTTCTAAACCCCCCAGTCTAATTTCCATTTACGAAGGTCTGCCCTTGTCCTGCTCAGCCTGTCTGCCACAGTTTTGCTCTATTAGAATGTGCTCTGATAGAATGTAGGATGCCAGTAGAATAAGAGTGTGCTGAGAAGCTATATCCCAAATAACATTGCTAGTCTGCAAGAGGGGTAAGTCTTGGTTTCTCCTTGATTGCTGATGTAGCACATGACTGTGGTATTGCTTGTAGTAACTTGAAGAGTTGAATGCCTTGATCAGAAAACGCATTTTTTTATATTTATGCAATTACATCTGTTCGTGGTGTCCCAAACACCATGCAGTTTTATTTCTCCTGAAACTGCTTCTCAAGGAATGTCTGCAGTGACTGACTAGAGAAGGGAAAACCTCGATTTAGGGAAGTTTGCTGACTCCACCAAGTGATTTTTTTTTTGACAAACCCCAGCACTGGAATTTGAAAAGAGAAAGGATATTGTTGCTGGGATCAAAGAGACTTTAGATATCATCATATCTTTGCAGGATACTGCTTCGGTACAATAAAGGCTGTCTTTAACGTATCCCAGGACTAAAAATGTCCAAGGAATCCCAAGGTCATCAAACAAAAATGTATTTATTTGTGAAAGCCCAAAGGCTAAAAACAGAACAAAACAAAAAATAACAAAACATATAAAGCTTAATTTCACTGATTTAGTGCTTTCATCTCCAACCAGGAGACTTCTTCAGAATCAGTGTATCCTCAAAATTTCCATTATTTTATACAACTTTCAAAAGTTTTAAAGCTGTGTAATTGGCTAGCATTTAATTACCTCTTTAACTGAAGGTGTAAATTTAAAGGCAGAACATACATATACATAAATGAAAAGGACTTGAATGAAAATACAAATACAAAAGGTATACATAGCAGTCGTTTCTCATTTCTTATAACAACTTTTCATTGATTTATTTTCTCAATCAATAGTTAAATATCAGGGTAATTACAGGTTAAAGGTTAGAAGAAGTCTCCTGGTTGGAGATGAAAGCGCTAAATCAGTGAAATTAAGCTTTATATGTTTCGTTATTTTTTTGTTTTGTTCTGTTTTTAGCCTTTGGGCTTTCACAAATAAATACATTTTTGTTTGATGACCTTGGGATTCCTTGGACATTTTTAGTCCTGTTATACGTTAAAGACAGCCTTCATTGTACCGAAGCAGTATCCTGCATTTTGTGGGTTACCTTTGTGTGATCTTGGTTACTGATATCATCATATCTTTCTCATGTGGAATTCTGCCGGGAGTATCATGAGAATTATAGATGCCATGAGACCCAGAATCCTGCAGTATTCCCTCAGAGTATCTGAGGAAAACCTTAGAAATATTTTTCCTGTGGAAGAAAAGCTTTTTGTCTACCTGGCACCCCAGAAACACATTCCTGTGTGAAGGAGTCAAAAAAGACTTTTGAATGTTGTCTTGGAATCCCAGCTTCTGTAAAATTCCTGACACTTTGAAAAAGACTCTGAAAAAATAAGCAAGTCATCTAAATACGGAAAATGTGGATACCCAGTAGCTTGTAATTAGCTATAACTGGAACTAGAAATTTAGTGAGCACTTGATGTAGTGGATAGTCCAAAGTGTGAAACATAGTTTTGATGATGTGATCCAGACACACAAAACCTTAAGAAATGCCTGAAGTCAGGATGAATAGGGATGTGGTGATAAGCATATTTTAAATCAAGTGTAATCCAGAAATGTGAATGAGGAAGAAGAGGTAATAGGTTAAGTGACATAATTTTGAATTTGAGCACTATCACAAACAGTTTTGTTTTTTGTTTTTTTTTGACAAAATTGGATAAGGGGTTAAAAGATCCCTTAGAAAATTTGAAAATGGAGGACTGAAAAATCTTAGAGATTCCTTGTATTAACTTACTCCTTTCATCATACTTTTTGATAAACTCTGCAGCAGAGAAACCAAAAACTAAAACTCTGTTCAAAGCATAATTTAAAATCTCACTTTTCACATCATCTACTACATCATTTTATCAGTACACTTCTTTCTCTACTGAACTTCACACACCAACCCACCATTATTTTTCTCCTATTTCTCTATTATTCAACAAGTTGGTTATCACCACTCTTCTAAGCAACTCTCTCCTACTCATTACCCTCTGCCTAGCCTCACACTCCACTAACTTCATCTCATCAAAACACACTACCCCTCTCCTATACTTCCCACTATTACATACCATACAAAACCAAATTTTCACATCTATCTAACCTCTGCACTAACTCTAACATATTATTCTTCCACTCTAAATATGTCCATACCCCCAACCCTCCTTCCTATCCAGATTTCTTTCATCGACTAATATCCAAGCTCACCCTCTCTTCTTCTATACTCACTAAAGAAATCAAAGTCCAAGCTGACATACATCCTAACTCAGGGCCCACACAGCTACACCCACCCCACCCAATAACACCCACAACACCTGCTAATACTACCCTTCACCTTCCTTTCTAAAAAATTCCAAATCAGACTTACTTGTAACTAACTTTAACCTCAGAAGTATCAAAAATAAAAATAGTGAATGTCATGCAACCCTGGCTACCTACACTCCTGATATAGTAATTATTGTGGAGACATGGCTAAAACCCCACATTAAAGATGAGGAAATATTACTAGTGATTATAATGTTATTAGACAAGATAGGCTGAACAAGCGTTGTGGAGGCATTGCCATCATGTATAAAAATGCCCTCAAAATTGAAAAAATAATCTGTACTCTCCCAGATCTATCAGAACCAGAAATTCTAATCACCTGATTTTAAGTAAATCCACATAAAACCATTGTTAAGCCCCAAAACTAGCCCAGTAATCAAGAAGCCTCAACCCTCACCACTGGCAACAGTGGGGGATGTATAGACTGGAAAAATGAAAAGTACACACACAGTAAAATGCAGTTTCCCTTAAGAGCACACACAGATCACAGTCAGCCTGGGACTAGTTTTTCCCTCTTTATCCAGATCCCCAATAAGACACCCCACTGGCACAGCTATAGAGTTGAGATCTCAGCTGAGTGGCCAAGCTAAGACCTCCAGCACCCTCTCTGTCCAATCAGTGCTTTGTGTCCCTGCCCAAGTAGCTGACACACACGTACTTTGAGATTTGATTTATACACACACACCTGGGAAAGGCTGGTACAGGTTTACTAGCTATGCCCCCTTCTGGCCAGACTATAAGGTAGCTTTCACTGCCGCCAGACAGCTCCCTATCAGCTACATTAAGGCCCTTAGCAAAGGGTGTCCAATCTTACTGTGTAATGTTACTATAATCCAAATGGTAGTTTGACCAAGAGACAAGTGTATTAGGAGTGGCCCACAGTGCACCCAATAGATATGCAAGTACTGTAAGAGCTTACATATGCCTCACAGATATTAGCCACAATGACAGGTTTGAATATATTTAATAATACACAGTAAAAGAACATGACAATACTCAGTAGGTCATCAGTTACATCACATCATAGTCCACAGGACTTTTTTTTTTCTTTTTTTCTCGCTCTCTCTCTCGCTGTCTCGCTCTGTCTCTCTCACTCTCTCTCTCACTCTCTCGTTCACTCTCTCGCTCTCTTTCTCTTGCTCTCTCTCTCTCGTTCTATCTTGCTCTCTCGCTCGCTCTCACTCTCTCTCTCATGCTCTCTCTCGCTCGCTCTCTCACTCTCTTTCTCTCTCGCTCTCTCTCTCTCTCTAACACTCTCGCTCTCTATCGCTCTCTCTTGCTCTCTCTCTCTCTCTCACTCTACTTCACTAATGGTACTATAATAGAATGAGTAAATCAAACAAAACTACTTGGTGTTACAGTGGACAACAACCTAACATTCGATAAACACATATCACTCACAATTAAAAAGTTCACATCAAACCTGGTGCACTACATAGGGCCAAACATTACCTCACTCAAAACACCACACTAGCCACAGCCAGATCCCACCTCCTCTGTACTCACCTCTACTGTTCTCAAATTTTCACTAACCTGTGCATGTCTTATTTACATCTACTTGATTCCTGCTATAATAAAATAGCAAAATGTGTTGCTAATATACCCAACAACACCCATCATTGCCTTAGTCTTCAAAAACTACACTGGCTTGAATTTCTCAGTCTTTTATCACTTAATCAGCTCACCACTGCCCACTTCATTACCCACAAACCTGAAAACTGCCCTGCACCCTCCAACCTAGTGCAACTAAATACCAACTCCCTTAGATCATCTGATAAACACTAGAAAAACATGTGTCTGAAGCATTTCTCCCCGGGCTTTTGCTGAAAATTGGCTTTGTTCCAAGTCGGACCTTCCCGGTTAATAAATAAATAAATAAATCGGATAAACTTATACTCAAGGTAACAAAGTCTCATAATTACTTTGGTGACTCTCTCTTCTCCTGTAAAGTAGCCAAACAGTGGAACCTAATACCCCAGAATATCCTAAAAAACACAGATAGTCGTACCTTCAAACAACTCCTAAAGGAATAACTTACTCAACAATGGCTATGCTCCTGTAATACTCATGGCTAGTTTCTCATACCATCAATCAAATGTTTCTTTTCTGCTATCTTCTCCTTGTCTTACTTCTACCAACTGAAAATACCAAAATGGTTTATTTTAGTTATGTATCTAATGAGTTTCATATTACTGCCTGTAGTAAGGTTTGGAAATGTAACGTTTTCAGTTTACATTCTCTTTTTGTAAATTGTGATTGCAGGTAATTGTTAAACCTTTTTGTATATTCTTTGAAAATCTTTGTAAAATTTTTGTAATCTTTTTTTGTACCATTGTTATGGAGCTTTTCTCCCCAGGTCTCCACTGAAAACGGGCTACTTGCCCAGCCAGACACTACCTGGTTAACAAATGTAAAATAAATAAATAATAAAATAAAAAGTTCTGAGAACACAGCCATGCAAACCACCTCAAAACAGTACCAGTGGTCATAGATGAAGTATCAAATGAGTCGTAAACAATGTGCTGCAACTTGTGCAGTGGAAAACAATTTATTTAAAGCAGGTTTTTCCCTCACAAGAAAAAAATTGCAGGCAAAACATTCTTCGTACTTTCACAATTAGTGAGAAATTAAACAACTCAAAATTCTGAAAATCAGTAATCAGTTGTCAGTAATCTTTCCATCCTTGTCAGAAAGAGCGGAATTTGAATTAACCAAATGTTTGGCAGCAAAAGGATTAATTAAAGCTATAGCTGCTGGGTCAGGTTTGGGAAGAGTGTATAAAATGTAAATGTTTGATGGAGTTTATGCATTTTACCTGTCTTTTTAAGGGCAACAGGCTGACTATAAGGAAAATTGCAGGCAGTAACACACACATCCTCCAGAGCTGACAGGACTAGGGAAATGGGTGAAAGTTCTGGAAATTCCTTCTGTAAAAACTCAGTATTTTCTGAGGGCATTATGGAAATAATCTCAGAGAAAGAGAACCCAGTACATGGAGAATCAGAAACTGAGCTCTCCCCTGAGTCTGAATCAAAAAAACTCCAGAGAAAAGCCTGCATATGTCCCTTCATCTTCTTATCTAGATTCAGAATATTGAATCTCTCCAGGAAAAACAGTATTCCTCTTTCTTTTAGCAGAAACCATTTTATAAGAAGGATCAATAGCCAGAATTAATCCCTGAGCCAGACCCAGTAAACTACTTCTGCCTAAGGAAATCTGAGAAGAAGGAGTAGATACATGTTTAATTTTCTGTTTCTTACTGACAAGAAAAATGGGGCCAACAGTGTTACTAGTGGCAGAAACAGGAATGGGCACCACATTCTGTCTAAACAGAAAAGCCTTTCCTGTTCCCTCCACCAGGGCTTGACAAGAGTGGCTCTCCCTTGCCCACTGAGGGACCACAACAGCCACAGAGGACTTGGCTAACCCTGGTCCATAGTGACTGTCACTGCTATACCAGAGGAAGCCAGGGTAAAATATGAGTGGTCTGAGGAATGTTATGAACACAGCAGAGTCACCTACCTGTGCCTGAGGAAAATTTCTAGCCTGCTGTGTTGGCAAAGGCTGTGGCTGGAAGAAGGACCAACTGTGGGACCAGTAGTTTGTTCTATGGTAAAGTCAAAAATAATGCCTGTTTTCTGGAGAAAACAAGCAGCAAAAGCCAGTAAACAACTAAAGTCTTTAAATGTCACTTTTTCCCTACAAAAGAGCATAGTAAAAAGCACTTTAAAACACTTTCCCAGCCCTAAAAATTAAAATGATACAATTTCTCAACAGAAAAAAATGGTTTTCAATTACTTTAAACAACTTTTAAACTGATGGGAAAAAATTGCACTCCCATTTAAATGTGGTGTTAAATCTCATGTAAGTCCTTTAAAACACAAATTCCCACCTTAAAAATAGCTTTCCTAGACAGGAAAGTACAATAAAACAACTTTTTTTTTAATGCAGAAGGTTTGTCCACACAGGGAACTTATCAGCTCAGCAAAGGAACAGTACACGTCTATCATCAATCCTCTAAAGCTCACGCACAAGCATTTTCCTTCAAAGGCATGAAAGCTCTGAATGGAAAGAGTTGTAGAGACAATGCCGACAGGCTGTGACTCACACATTCTGGATGTCGATGCTACCTGCGATGGTGCCATTGCAGCCACCTGTGGAGGTATGGAAGGCAGAACTCCAGTGGTTGGTCTATCTCCTTGGGATAATGGTAATTTTTTCAGCAGTAATGTATTAAAAATATTATATACAACTAAAAAAATGGAGAGATAGAGTGAAGGAGACAAAAAATCGAGCATTAGATCAAAAACACATTATTTTAGTTTTTTTTATTTCAATACATAAACCAATATGAGAAATAAATATGTACACCTTTATCACATCCAGATATGATGGGAAGGCATTAATGTGTCATAAAATCAATCTTTCAACCACAATAGCATGATATGACAATTGGAATCATACATTTCACTATGCAATATCAGATATATGCTTTCAAAGTTAACAAATGCATTTGCAGTTATTGAATTGTTAATGCTATGCAGTATTGCAGTAATATATTTTAAATTATTATCCTGTAAAAAACAAAATCTAATGTCTGTTTCTGGGTACTGAACCCACACACAGTTAAGCTGATGTACTCATCGCCTCATGAAATCACCAAGAGCTATTGTAATAGGCATGAATGCCTGATATAAAAGTTAAGGTATGCCTGCTCAAGATGCTATAGAGTGATGGACTGAAAATAATTGCCTGCCTTGAATTCAGACTAATGTATACTTACCCTGTGCCTCTCTGAAGAGAGTTAGTCTCTTCTGATGTGACTCATGGTTCTCTGCTATCTCTTCTGCAGTTGTACAGTACAGACGATAAAACAAATATATATGAAAGTATAATAAATAACTACATTGGCTGGCTAATTAATGCCATATCACAGACAGGCGATGGGTCTGATGAATGCTTTCTAATCAAGCAGCTGTAAAAATAGAAAGGAGATGAGAGTATCCTAGTAGGGCTCCATCCTCAAAGCTGCAGAAAGATTTTTTTTTAATTATGTCCTAGTTAATCACTTGTACTACCCAGTACCTAATGTGCCTTGCATGATGCATATGCCATTGAGCTAAAGTCCTCAGTGTCTGAGTCCTTGGCTAGAATCCTTTCTCCTTCCCATGGTATATGTGAGATAGCAAAAATTACATTGAGTCCATATACCTTCTGGCTGGGTCATAGTTATGGTTCTATTCATCTGTCCCACAGAGCTGGACTAAAATACATAATTTCATGCCTGTGTTTCAGTAAAGTGACTTCACTTTTGTTGAGTCTGCAACACAAAGGAGCAGATCGGACCAAGCACAAAGTAACCTAGGCAGATGCCTAGACTCTGATGATGGCTGGACAGCATGGACAGGCTAAAAAATAAATAAAAATACTTAATCTTCAGCTAAAAGGCTAGTAAGCCATGCCTGTACATATCCTTTGCATATTTAGGAAGCCCTCAGCATGTACATCTGCATCATGTTTTTAGAATGCCCTTGGCACATACATCCACATCATGTATTTAGGAAGCCCTCAGCGTATACATCCACATCACATATTTAGGAAGCACATGGGAGATTTGAACAACATGAATCTCCTTCTTTCCTCTAGGATGTACAATGTACATCCACATCATGTATTTAGTCTAAACAAACTCCAGATATACTCTGTCACATATCACCTACTCAGAGGCAATCTCTGCCTAACATACAAGGCCATGTCAAACCCAGACTTGTTGGACATGCTACAATTAAAGAAATCCCAATCCCTCCGGGCCACACGCCAGTGATCTTAACCTTGTCATCACGATGAACAGAACATGCTGGAGGGATAGGTTCCTGATCCAGAGACTCCCCATACTGTGGAATAGGCTGCCCAAACATGTCAAGCAGAGCGCCTCAATGGCCCTCTTCAAGAGGAACCTTGACTATTGGATGGGAGATAGGAAATTCACCCCGGGGATCACATCAGTAGCCCTGCTAGACAGGGGTCCAGGAAAGTAAATATTTGTGGGAAGCAATAGCCAGGGAATTGTTATGGCTAGGCTTGTATAGGCCCTAGGGCCGATAGCCTAGTTCCTACCTATGAACCTATGAACTTACTTAACTGAGGGATGTTTGCAGTCTTAAATTCATCCTCCTATCCACTCAGGAGATCCTGCTTGTGCCTACTCATGTCACTGTAGTGGAGAAGACATTGCTCCCCACTGCATGGGATGCCAGTTGCATTGCAGATAGCCTTGGCCAAGCTATTCCAGATCAGCCTTATACTGAGACCCAGTATATTCCCCTGCAGCAGCCTCCAAGCAGTGCCTTAAAAATCCTGGACTTCTCAACATCCCATGTTTGTGCACTAAATAGAACACCATCCCTACCTTTTCTAGCCATGTCTGTAGAAATCAAGCTAGAAATATGTGTCTGAATTGGCACCCAGTTCAGATCTCATACATAACAGATTGTGTACAAAGTTGCACAGCCTTGTCAGTTGTATTTGAGCAACTGAAAGCTCAGCAACAGCGTGGCATAAACATTGACATTGATTTTATCAAAAAGCACAGAAGGTGTGAAATATTCCAGTGGGATTTGGCCATGTGTGATGCTCAAACTATTGATGCATGCTCCAGTGTTAAACAATGAAATGCTTTATAGTGTTTATTATAATCATGGCTGGTTAGAGGATAAATGGTAGGACTTGTGGCATGTTAGGCTGTTGGAACTTACACACTAATAAGATTAAGTAATACTATCTGGGAATCAAACACATGAAAAAAAAAATGACAACATGTCAAACTTTGCTTATTAACTGTCAATGCCAGGGGAACTTAGAGGTATTCTAATTTAAGAATGAATGCCGATACACGTAAGACATGCCTGTATGTCTGTGACTTTACTTAGTCATGGGACTGGATTTTTATGTAAAGGTAGTATTTGTGTTTGTAAATACATTTCAAATGCATGCAGTTGCATGACTTGAATAATTCATGGTGGGTTATGTTACGCACATACTTCACAAGACATACTGTCCTAAACACTTACTTATGATACGCGATAGCTCAATAATTATAAGAAAAATATCGTGCACACCATAGCTATGCAAGTGCATTCTAAATTAAATATCATCATTGCCATGTTCAACATACTTTACACACATATTTGGCTTCTACAGCAAGCAGTAATGATACATTTGCTGTAACAAACATAATTTTATACTCATTTGCATTTATTGTTACATTCCTAATCAAAATGTTGCGACAAATGACATTCTGACCCCCTTTGCAAGACTATCTCTAAACTAGATATGAATGCTGCATCAGCTGTCCTTTTTCTTTAGTGCATTGCACTTACACCTTGTGCTATATAGAAAGTTACCTAACAGCTGCATTTTCTTCACTGAGTACTATCCAGAGTGCTGATGGGCTCACATTGGTACCAGGCTAGTTTTAACTACAGAAGGCAGCCCAATTTAAAATTTTCACTTTTTACCTTAGAAAGTGAAATGTTTGTGTACTGTCAAGTGGAGCACAAATGCAAAAGGCATTACAAAAAAAAACATAAAATAAAAGAACAAATTAAAAGGAAAATTAAATCTAAGGGTATATGTAGCAAAGACCAGAGACAGAAGTGCATTCTAGTGACACATTCATCCTTCTCACATCTCCTTGTCACATCATAACTTTAATTTCTGGAAAATGTTATCAGGACTTTAGGTAATGCCAAATAATGAAAAGCAGACAGGCAACAGCTCACATTGTTAGCAATACTGAGAATAGCTGAGTTTCAATCAACAACACAATCATGTATCAAAATGTGTGTCAACATTTATTCATGCCCCCTCTGTAAAATTATTTGTAAACAGGATGTGAACTCTGCATCAGCTGTCTTGTTTCTCTAAGCTCACTACACTTACACCTTCTGCTGCATGTAAAGTTATCTGACAGGTGCATTTTCTTCAATGAGTACTATCCAGAGTGCTGATAGCTGCAAATCAAGGCCAGGCTACTTTGTACTCCAGAAGGCAGCCCAAATTAAATGTTTCACTTTTTTTTCTTTCAGCTATGAACCATGGCATAGTGCAAATGCAAAATTCATAAAAAAATACATTGCATTGCAAAATAAAACATTTAATGGATATATGTAGCAAGGAATACAGCAGTTATAGCATGACCATGACACATTCATCCTTTTCACATCTGTTTGGCATATCAGAAGTAGCATTTAGGTTACACATCATCAGGACTTCATGAAATGGCAATTGTTCTGAAGGGGAAACACAGAGAAAGACAGGAGGTCATTCTTGCCACAATACATACAATTACTCATGACATAAAAGTTTACAGTATACTGTATTACTGTTATGATGAATATTTGTGAGATATGGATAGTTTTTCCAGCATATATGACACATATATACACATTACTCATGTTACTGCTTACTCTGCAAAATGTCATATGTCAGAACATCCTTAACACATATTGTTATTAATAATGGGTAGAGGTGAGTTTACAACACCACCTTTGAAACATCAATTCACAGAGACTACAGGTAAGATATGTATAATTTATCACAGACTTCAGCCTGTTCATTTCACGCACAACATTGGGTGTCAATATCTATTCTGAAACCAGTCATAAAAAATATCTGTAAACTGGATTTGAGCATGCATTATATGGGCTCTTTCTATAAGCTCACTTTACTTAAACCTTGGGCCACATAGATAGTTAGTTGATAGGAGAAATGTATTCATTGAGTACTATCCAGAGTGATGAAGGCCATGCACTGATTCCAGCCTTGTTAGCAGTATAGAATGTGTCTCATATTAAAACATTCACTTTTTTCCTTACAAAGTGAACTCTTGTTCACTGCTAGGGAGTGCTGCCAGTCAAAGGTGTGCAATGCCAAATTGCAGAAAACAATGAAGTAAGAAAAAAAAAGAAAAATTACTTAAAGGAAACATTATGATACAAGTAGGTAAAGTATACATTTCTGATGTTTCCTCAACTTTGCCAACTTGCAACATTAACATATGCTCCTTAAACATTAGTGTTCACACAAACAGCACCATTTCTGGATTTGAGACCCCAGGACACCAAGGCATTCACAATATACACATGAGATTAGTATTAGTATTTCCCACAGACAGACAGACACACACACACACACACACACACACACACACACACACACACACACACATATATATATATATATATATATATATACTGTAAAGAACAAAAGTAGGATATACTCAGGATGTGACATGGTATCAGCTGACAGTATAAGTGCAACAGAAACAAGTTCTGAAGTTGTCCTTTGTAATTTCCATTTAGATGTGTGGATGACTGTGATATTGGCAACTGTTAAGCTAATCTTTCCTTACACAATATAGAATAAAAATTTGCAACACTACATCTCTTTTCTTCCCTTTATTTTGTGACCCTCATCCCCTTATCTATGCTTGTCTAACAAGACTGCTTTGTGATTTGCATTGCTTTTGATATCCATTTTAATGAGTACTGTACTTCCTTAGAATCACAGATATATTTTATTCTGAGGCACAAAGTGTGGTCATATACAATTCATACAAATTTTAGGTATGCTGCTCTCTCTAAGTCAGTCAGTGTACTCACAAACTTTCAAGTCTCCTCTCACAGACACACCTTTGATAAGTGTACATCTAAGAGGGCTGGCTGGGAAACCCTGATTGTTCCTGCAGTTACACTACTCATTCACACTTGCAAACCTTTAGTAGGTAACACTTATGAATACTCATCCTTGCACTGATAGGGTGTATGCATGCAATCATTTAAGGTCCTTATACCATATTTACCTGCCTTACACTTAGTGCAGAATTCATGAATGGTAATGAGTTCTCACCTCATTTGCATATTCACTCAGAGGGCTGAATCTGAAGATGAGAAGTGGGACAGCTGCATCTTTCTGGGAACATATGACTATGTGGGGGGGGGGGGAGTCCTGCTACCAGACCACTACTGACTGAAACAGAGCCATTCTTGTCCACTGTCAGAGATCCAAAAAGTTCAGCACAGGGTTCAGAAAGGTTAATGATGGGCCTGATGTGCAAGACAATCTATGTGTGTCTACTGCAGAATTTCCAGGTATGCAATATAATAATTTTCATTATAGATACACACACGCACACACACACACACACACACACACACACATACATATATATATATATATATATATATATATATATATATATATATATATATATATATAGGATCCTGACACATGCTCGACTGAGCATATGTCCGAATCACAATACATCAATCACACATACACAAAAGCGCTTAACATCGAAAAGCACTTCTGTGTAGTGTGGGTAAGGGAAAAATCCCTTTTCTTCACTGTAGTGCGATCTCGGAGTGAGAATATTAAAGTAGGGGGGGTGTGGGGGGTGCAGGGGGGCTAAGCCCCCCTGCAGAAATGTAGATTTTCTTTTTGAACTACACATACACGGAAGCGCTTTTCGATGTTAAGCGCTTTTGTGTATGTGTGTTCGATGTTTTTTGATTCGGACATATGCTTAGTCGACATGTGTCCTAGATCCATATACATATATATGTATATATATATATATATATATATATATATATATATATATATATATATATCTTCTTCTTTTGGCTTTTCCCGGTTAGGGGTCACCACAGCAGATCAGCTGTGCGCTCATGATTGGCAGTGGAGTTTTATAGTGTCGAGTTGCCAGCCCAGCACCCAACCTTCCACAGAAGGCACACACACACTCACACCTAGGGCCAATTTAGAATGTCCAATACTCATAAAAATTATAATGAAGACTTCTCCGAAGAATACAAGAAAATAATATTAAAAATCTACAGATAATACTACATCCTCATTATATTGGAAAATTTTCATTTGGAAATTCTTAGAAGTTTTGTCACTCCTAGCAAAATTACAATTATGTATAATCAAGCAGAATTAAATGCTGGGGATGTAATTCTGAAATAACAGTTGATTGCACACACATGATATATGAATGTGAATCATCTCCTTTTGGAAATAAATTAATGACTTCATTCAAGCTCTATGGTCAGATAGATGTAATATTTCTATATCGTTAGTTTGATTTAATGTTCTGTTTCATGAGAGAATTCCAAAAACCCAAGTGGCTCTTCTTTGGTCTATTCTTGCTATGGCCCGAAAAGTAATTACTAAAAATTGGAAAAGTAAATTTACTCCCTCTAGTGTTGAATTTATTGGTATGGCAAAAATTGTCTGCAGTAGTAAATCACAAACTATAAATGTGAGAACTTCTGATATTCCACATTCATATAAATCTTGGCTTAAACTTAAAGACTTGCTTGAAAAATATTAATTGTTGTTATATATAACTTTGATATATTGATTAGCTGTGGACCTATGTAAATAGTTGTTTGTTTTATACTTGATTTAGTGTTTTAAAAAAATGTCAAAAAACTTGCAACTCAGACATTCATCTTGCAGATGTCAAAACAATGGGAAAAGCAGTTTTTGATGTAATGAATCATAAATTTGCCAAAAGAGTAGATTCAAATGGAGATGTGGTTAACACTTCCAGCAGAAAGTTAAGGGTGTCTCAAACATCCTGAAAAGACAATTTTGCATGATGTGGTCAAGTAGGATTTTGTAAATATTTAGTTGGAATCTTGTTCTCATGCAACCTTGTGAGAAGAATCATAAGAATCATAGATACCATGAACCTCAGAATCCTGATAAACTCTCTGGTTGAAGTCACAGACTGAGTTAAGAAATTCAGAAAGGTTTCCAGACTGAAATTCCCCATCTCTTGCATCAAAGACTTTGCTGCAGAGTGCATCTAAAACATCCTAGAAAGACAATTCTGTGTGACGTGGTCAAGCAGGATTTTGTAAATGTTTAGCTGGAATCCCAGACTGTTCAGAAGAGTGGAAACCCCTGTTAAAGATAAGTAAGTAATTCCAAAAAGGTGCCAAAGTGAGTGCCATTCAGTTTGCTCTAAGCAATGACTGGAGCTAGACACTTTCTAAACACATATGTAGCAGAAGATATCCCAAAGGGTAATTCACAAAACTGACTGTGTGATCCAGACACAGAGATTCAAAGATCTTTCAGTCCCCACTGTTACCATAAAGCTTCCCTGGAGAAACATAGATTTTTTTTTTTGAACTACACATACACATAGAGGTAAAAGACTCTCAACATCTTGAATGTTGGAACTTCTACATAGTGATTTTAAAAGGAAAGATTTAAAACTGGTCTTTCAGAAGGCTCTTTTTTCGGTACCACATATACATTCTGGAATAGATGCCTTTGCTTCTGTGAATAAATAGCATTGAATCTATAGCTTCTAGGGTGAGCAAAAGCTAAAGAACCTGAGGAAATAATTCTGTATGGCTCAAAGGGTGAGGAGGAACTCCCCTGAAAGGAGTTTTTTCCCAGTGTCAACTGTATCCCTCACGAACCACCTTTACCATCAGCGAGTCTGTCACAACGTGTTGCCAAAGGGGAATGAACAGAGTCAGTTGTTCTGACAGGTTCTGAGAGATTAGGTGCTTCAGCAAAGGATTGTTTAAGGGTGTATATATGAATATGTAAAGTGAGCCAGCAAGAAGGGTGGAATAGAAGAGGCACTGAGGAAGAGAGAGAATGGGAAGGAGTCAACTGGACATTGACACATTTTTGTATAAGATGGTTAATGTTGCTGCTGTCAAGGGGATTATTTTCAGTTTCTTCTGTCATTTGCTTTGTGATGCTTATCCTCCTGGTTTCATCTCCCTTTCTTGTATGTAGGCATATCTGGTTCTCATTATGCATGATCACCTGCACATGGTACACACATCTTTTGTATTCTTATTAATGTACATAAGATAGATGCATGTCTACCTGAAAGTCATTTTTTCATTGCATTAGCATCTCCTAATTTTTAATATATGTTTCGCATAACATAAGCTTGATCAGCTTGTATTCTGTTTCTCTCTTTGTTGTGTTGATTACTTGTTATCATAGGTGATCCTGCCAGTGACACTGTGGAACATTTATTGCCTGATGTCAGAGTATCGTTAGCCTATAATGATGATGGTGATGATGAAGAGGCACAGTCTGTGGGTGCAGAGAGTCAGTCTAACACTGAGGTTGTGCCTCCAACATCCCCTGCCAATATTTTGCACACAGTCAGTATGCCTTCAAATACCCAAGACAAAGAGACCTCAGACATAGAACAGGCTGAGAGGGACACAGTTGATCAGGGTAGTGTGGTTATTCCAGTTGCAGAAATGGTTGATTCTCCCTGTAGCCATTGTGAGAGTGAAGTGTCACATTGATGGGTTGCTAGAGATGCTTACAGGAGGTCTGCTGTCCATTGTCCTCCTGATGTTAGTGTGTCAGTAGGTGCCACACAATGTATGTGTAGGGCCATCATAGAAGCACAGGTACATTCCACCATGACCTCATAAGAGATCGTGTGAATACTAAACATTGTGCATTCTGACATATGGGACTGCCTGAACCATGTGGGTGACTCCTTGGACAGAATAAATGACACAGTGGATTGGGCAATGTCTGTAACAGAATGTCTACTGGGGGAGGGTTGGCATCCATGTGGCTGGAAAGCCACTACATTGTCTGATGTTAGTTGACATGCCCTTGCAAGATCCTACTCCAGTAGTGGCACTACTTCTACTGTTCTGTAAATTATTGCAGTGTCCATACCCAGATGTGGAAGGCAATGTGTCATGGTCCAGGATGTAGTCATGACAACAGTTTGTCCAGCAGACATCACTCACATTCAGGTGGCAGCCCAATTTCTAGCCAGGCCATTGAACTAGCAATGCAAATCCTGGCAGAGGTAGTTCTTGTGGCTGGGGATTGACCATGCTGAGCTGACTAGTCTACTATGCATGGCTCACACCTGTCCGAGATGCCAGGACATAGTACTACCACAGTGCTTGATTGTATTCATGTAGACACACACACATTCAACAAAAACTTGTCCGTACCACCTCACACAGGTACACAAGTTATCTAAACAGTACTGTTGACTGCTATACATATCTTGCTACTGGCCCTTACAATTACTTACTGAATGTTTTTTTTTACTTGCATACACCCACTTCTTTGGTGTCACACTTGCCATCCTGTATACCCCCTCATGCAAGTGATGACGACTGTGCCCTGCCCTTTGCATATTTCTTTGTGACTTCGGGTTGCATATACGACTGATGCACAGAGTGAATAGCTAATGCTTGCATACTCAGAAGTTTCTGTAATGTAAATATATTGTAGAATAATGTTTTTATTAGGTTCATAGGTTCATACTAGGCTATCTGCCCTAGGGTATTTATAAGCCTAGCCAGAGTGTGTTTGGCTTTCGCCATCCATTTTAAATTAATTTTGCTATGCCCTTTTTCGAGGTTAGTATACTGTGCCTCTGTCTAACAGTGACACAGAAGTGATACCCGGGGTAAACCTACGATCTCCCATCCACTCATCAAGATTCCTCTTGAAGAGAGTCAATGAGGGACTCTGCCTAACCTGGACTGGGATTTTATTCCAGAGTGAAGGGAGCCTCTGGGTTATGAATCTGTCCCTCCAGCATGTCCTATTTATTTCAGTGCTGAGGTTCAAGTCTCTCGAGCGCGTAGCTCGATGGGATTTGGATTTTCTGAGGTGCAGCATGTACATTAATTCCGGGTTGGACATGGCTTTATACATCAGGCACAGATCGCCGCTGAGCAGGCGGTATGCCACTGAGTAGAGCTGGAGTTTCTTCAACCGGGCAGCATATGGCATCTGTTTGAGCCCTTTGATCCTCTTGGTGAGGTACTTTTGGGGTCTTTCCAGTTGCTGCAGGTGTCTGGTAAGATACATCACAAAAGGGGTATTGTACTCAATTATGGGCCTGATGAGGGATGAGTAAAGAGGCACAATGACCTCCCCTGATCTAGATGTGAATCCCTTCATGATTAAGTGAGCTATATAAAATGTTTTCCTAACCACTGTGGCCACATGGTTGTCAAATGAGAGATTGCTATCAACTTGGGTCCCCAGGTCCCTAATTACTTCTTCTGTACTTAATGGATTACCACCTGTGTGGTAATTTGTGGGCACTTTGTTTTTGCCAAAGGGGACGACTGTACACTTTTTGGCGTTTAGCTTGAGGCCATGGCTCTGGCACCAGTTGTCTGTTTCTATGAGGCCCTTTTGGAGGACGCTTGTGTCGGCTGGAGAGTCGATTATGGCGCTCAGTTTGCAGTCATCTGCGAACTTGGTCAGCCACAGTCCTTCCATGTTGGCCAGTACCTCCGAGAAATATATACCGAACAAGAGAGGTCCCAGGACTGAGCCTTGTGGGATGCCACTTGTAACTGGTTTGGAGTCTGACATAGCTCCAGCAATTCTAACCATGTGGGTTCTGTCCTTGAGCCAGTTTGCAACCCATCTAGTGACATAGGGGTTTACATTTAAGCTGGTGAGCTTATCTATAATGCCCAAGTGGGGTATTGTATCGAAGGTCCTTTGCGAGGTCCAGGTAGGCTGTGTGGACCACCTTCCCCTCGTCAATGGCCTTGGTGACTGTTTCAAAGAAATTGACCAGGTTTAAGAGGCAGGATCTGCCCTTAACAAAGCTAAACTGGGTAGGATCCAGTGTCTGTAGGTCCCCCAATATCTTTATTTATGAGGTCCATGATGATCCTTTCCATAGCTTTGCAGACCAAGCTAGTCAGGCTTACAGGGCGATAGTTTCCAGGATCCATTGAGGCACCACCTTTGTGGAGAGGGACCACTGTTGCTGCACGTCACTCTTTGGGTACATATCCTGTAGTAAGGCTGAGATTGAACAGTAGTTTTATGTTTGGGTTTAGCTCTTCTTGGAGTTCATGTAGGACGCAGCCTGGGACACTGTCTGGTCTCATTGATGCTGTGTTTTTTGCTTTGGAGAGGGCGGCTCTTACCTGAGCATCTGAGATGTCAGGGGGGCAGCACTCTGCTGGGATAGATATTTGCCCTTTTGGTGGGGAGGGGGGGGAGTTTGCGCTGAACCTGTCAGCTAGGATGTTGGCAATGTCTGTGGATTCTGTGTATTTTTTGTCATTTTGGACTAATTCTGAGCATATATGGGAATTCCCACCCAGGTTCCTAACATAACTAAAGAAAGCCTTGTGATTATCCTTAGTGTCCTGTGCAATTTTTCTCTCGAAGCTGGCCTTAGACAATTTTATGAGTGCCCGTAGTTTTTTGCTAATACTGATCAGAGATGCCTTCCCTTTTTAGAATTTTGCTCTATCATGTAGTAGCTTCCTCCTTCTATTGTATAGTTTGTTTATGGCTGCAGTCCACCAGACAGGACATCTGCCTTTGGAGGATTGGGTCTTGGTTTTATTTGGGATTGTATGATCCATGCATTCCTGAAGGTGTTTATAGAATGCGTTTATAAAGGCTTCTGTGGTCTGGGCCGTATTTTCCACAGGCCCGGGGGCTTTGAAGGATTCCACCTTGATTTTGAGGAGTGTGAAATTTGCTTTAGAGAAGTTTTTCACTGTGGTTTTCTGGGCAGGGGGTGGGGTCGGGATGTGAATATCCAGTGAGATTAGTTTATGGTCTGATCTTACCAGTGAGGGATACACTTCTGGTCTGGAGCATAGAGTCCCCATGTTGGTGATGATCAGGTCCAGTATGTTTTCCCCTCTTGTGGGAGTGGTAACAAGGTGTTCTATAGCATTTGAGTTTATAAATTCTAGGAACCTTTGGGCTAGGGTGTTGGAGCTAGAGTAATGCTCCCAGTCTATGTTTGGGTAGTTGAAGCCGCCCAATATAATGGTGTTTGGAGAGACCTTCATATTTTCCAGTGTTCTCAGGAAGGCCGAGTGGGGTCCCTGGGTTTGGGAGGGTGGTCTGTAACAGGCTATAAACTGGAAGGCAGTTTTACCCACTGTTAGTTGCACATGGATAGTCTCTGATGCTTCGTGCTGTGTCACCAACCTGGAGGTGTGTGTATCTTTGACGAATATTGATACTCCCCCTCCTTTTGTGGTTCGGTCCAAGTTTTGGGGCCGAAAAGCATGGTATGAGGTATAACCTGGTAGTGCTGGGGTGCTCTCGGGAGCCTTGAACCAGGTTTCTGTTACTGCACAGATATCGATGTTCTCCATGCTAAGGAGTGTTTCGAGTGCGTGCATCTTGAGGTTTAGACTTCTGGCGTTGAGTAGCATTACTCTTAGTTTCTTATCCCTTGTGATACCTATGGAGGTGGGTTTGGCTTTTGAGCCTTGCCTAAAAAAGACATTATGGGGGTAGCAAGAGCCTTTGCCAATATCCGACAGCCAGGGGTGACAGGTGCAAGCCATCCCTAGTGAAACATCGTGGCCTGTCGAGCATGTCATCCCAGGCTGACAGGCATTGGATCCCCTTTGAATGACACCAATACTTAAGCCAATTGTTGAAATTGATCATCTTGTCTTCATATTGTGGCATCATTCTTGGTGAGGGTAAGATGCTACTCAAGGTCAGGGTCATACCGGCCTGGGCTACATGCTCAGAGAGCTCCTCTATGTCTCTTTTTATGTAGTCCAGGGAGGTACGTCTCAGGTCATTCACACCAGCATGGACAATGACTGAGTCATATTTGTACTTGCCTTGGAGTGACCTGAATGCTTGTGTTATGTGGCGGATCCTAGCGCCTGACCGTCAGCTCACCGTGACCTTCTCCTTGTTCAGCCTGGTGAGTGGGACGTCAGTGTGCCTGATGATAGAGTCACCTATTACAAGTGTATCAGGTGTGTTGTTTAGCCTTAAGGGTTGTGACTGTTCGGCACACTGGCTTTGTGAGCTATGTGTTGCATGTGTTTTGTTTTGGGGTAGCAGTTGCTTGGGTGTCTGCTTTGGAGGTCTCTGCTGCTTAGGCAGATTTTTATTTAGAGCCTCCGAGTATGTTTTTGTGTGTTTATGTGTTTGGTTTGCTGTCATGGTAGGTCTATGTGAGACTGGAATTGTAGTGAGTGTGGTTTCCTTCTCCTCCTGACTGGTTACACCAGTACTGTATTGAGAGAGCTTAGCCTCCAGTTTGGCTATATGGTTGCATCTCTCACATGTGTTGGAATTTGTTGGGAGGAGGAGAGGGTTGTCTGAGTACATGAGGCAGTTGTAACATTGCCTCAAGATTCCCAGATTCACCAGCTGGACCGGAGAGGAGATTGACAACTGACCTTTGGACATGCTAGAATAGTATTGGGAATTCCTTTATAATTGAAAGAAAGGGCCAATGTGAACAAGGTACTCAAGGGGAGTTTGTGAGGGTGTAGTGCTTTTAATTTTTTAGTTTATACTCATTTGTGAATGACGGGTTATGTAATTGTTGACCGTCATTGCATTTCTGTTAGTATTTTCAGTAATGCTGTCAAAGTCAGTATTTAGGTATTGCTTATTGGTATACTTGTGTAAATGATGCTACCATTGAACTGCTCACTGGTTTATATACAGTTGTAAAATGAATGGCTTGATGAACGGTATTGGGCAAAGGCCCTAGCTCTGTATTGCAAACATCAGTCATAAGCTATTATTGAGATTACTGTACACCTGGGACATGATCCAGCTTAAGGACATATATTTGTATATGAGAGTAATCAGTTATACACCTCTTTTTTCAGACAGGTTCCAGACATATCTTGTTAATAGTGCAGCTACAAGACATGTCCTTGGGGGGTTTCTCTGTCTGATGCCAACAGAACACAGCCGTTACATGGTTAAGTAAAGGTTGTGCAGTTTTGCAGGCATCAGTTTTAATATTTGTATGTGCTTAGACTCTTAGGTTTTCACTTAGGTAGTCAGTGTGTGTGTGTGTGCTATCCTTTTGCCTCTTAGCCAAAGCTATGGCATATTGTGCATGCCTGTATCTGCCAGCAGCATCTGTGGCTGTTGGTTCTCCATCAAATTCATCACCTGTACCTGCTGGAGTTTTTAGCCTTGTCTGTATTCCTTCCCCTAGTTGTCCTTGTTTTAGCTGCTTTCTGAGAATTATATTGTGCAACATGACACAGACTGTGAGTATTTGGCAGAGGTTGTTGGGTAGTACTGCAGGAACCTCCTGATGTGTCTAGACACTGGAACATTGATTTAAGCAAGCCTAATTAACATTCTATGATATTCTTACTTTGAGCATAGGCATTGTTGTATCCTTGCTCAGTAGGGTTGTGTGGATTTCCCATGGGTGTCATGAGACACGTTTCCAGTGCATAACCTACATCCCACCCAAGATGCCCTTCTGGAAAATCACCCCATTAAACCATGTGTACAGCTCACAGGTATGCTATATGTGTGAGTTGTGAAAATTGTCTGTGTTACCTGCACAGACATTGCAGATGATCCCTAAAGCATGACAGACAACCTGGCAATTTATAGAGTGGTATCTTTTCCTGTTAAAGTACCTCATTCCAGGTTCACTGGGTAAGACTTTTTGCATGTGTGTTCAATCTATGGCCCCCAAAACTTCAAAGAAGTATGCTGTTTCATAAAATTCCTGCAAGGTTCTTACTCTTTCCAGTGGGATGAGTGGGAAACAGAAATGATCCCTTGCATGTTGTAGCATTGCATTTAGAGACTGATGTAATATACTGGAAGCTGAGATCTGTGACACCGTAATATATCCCCTGTGGGTTTCTGGAAATTACCTATAGTTGTATACATAAAACTACAAATAACTTTGCTTCCACTGGGATGGGTTCTCCATGATTTCCCTTGGGACTCAAGTGAGGGCAGCAAAGTCTGCATATTTCCTGTACTATTTCCCTGTCCACCCAGTATCGCACTTCAGTTTCTGAGTCATGCAGTCCATAGCACATTAAACAGGTTCTAAACACCTTTCTTCTCCTAGGTTAATGATGTCCAAAGCAACTCCTAATATTTTTTTCTAAGTGTAATCATGACTATTCCAAAGAGCTTTGGATTTCAGGGCAAATGGCTACACTGAGTGTACATGATAATTTATAGGTTCCTGAATAGCTCCACCATGTTGGATTGGTTAATTTGCATGTAATTTGGCTACTCATGCTTTTATTAGCATACTCTGCCATTTACTCTTGTTTTGAGCCATGTAATGAATAGAAAATAGTGTGCTCTCATAGGCGTTCATGAATCTGGCCCATTCACTGTGCATTAACAAGGATCTGTATACCTTTAGCAGTATTGCTGCTGCCCCATTGGCTCAACAGATAGCACACTTATCTGTAATGGCTCATAGTCAGTAGGTTCTGTGTTCAAGGCTTTGTCACATTTCTATATATTTTTAAGTATTATAGGGTAATCATATTCACTCTAGTAAATGGCTTTCAACAAAGAACACAGAACAATCACAGTAGAAAACTACTTGAAGGCACATTGTGGAGCTAGTATATCTGAAAGTGTCGTTGTGGGATACAATCACAGGCATAAAAGTGTTATATTTATTTATTTTCTGAAATGGTAGCAAACATGCATGTGGTCCAGGAGACCACTGAGGACCAAATGCATTTCTCAATGGCCCCAAAGCTCTGTCTGGTAAGTGACTTGCTCAAGGTCACACAGGCAACAAATGAAGGCTGAAGGAATCAAACCCTGTACCACAGGAATAAACTCATTATCAGCCTTAATCCTCTGTACTAATTGCCAGACAAAATGTATTTACCTGTACTCTTTTCAGTAAATGCCATGGGATCTGCTACATCCACCTGAATGCCATCAATTCAGGCAAGTAGAACCTCAGTTTAACATCTCATCCAAAGGACAGCACAGTGAGAAGTCTAGTACCCCCCCCCCCCCCACACTCACAATGCTGCACTGCAATGTCGGTACTGAAAAAGATTAACGGGATAGTCTGAAGGAAATTAAACATGAATAATTTTGCAAAGCATGTTTTGCCCCTACACCACCTTATTAATGTTTGATAACCCTAATCCTGCTCCTGCCTCTGACTCTAACACTGCACCTTACCTTAGAAAAAACATGTGACACTACTACTACCACAAGATAAACTCAGTCAGAGACACACACACACACACACACACACCAACATACACACACAATAGCCAACACTCTCACAAATACACTCCCACCCTTAACATTATCCCACTTACTTGTGTCTGTTTATGAATTGCTGATAAAATTAACTCAGTCAAATTAATTGCCTGCACTGTGATACCGTCCACATTCTGAACTGCACCCCTTCCCTGTAGGGATACACCATAGTGGATGATACACACATTCACAGCTATGTGCTGGGTATCACTTTGCATCTAAGTACTGGCAATGCATATAGGGCAGTCCTAAATTGCAGAGTTTTTGCTTCCAAGTAAAATTTCAGGCTTGATCAGGCAGGTATGTAAAAAGATGACTACTGGAAAATAAATTCTGCTATGTGCAGCAGGCAGAATTACATCTGATACATCTTCCAAAAATGTAAGTGTGTATAGACAGTAAAAGAATTACAATTTAGTCTTAGCTGCTAGTATTCTGGGAGGGTGAGCTTAGCTAGATAGCTAAGTAACACTTGGAAATACTGTCCATAAAAGTTCATCACGAATATTAAAGCTCTGCAGCGAAACAATTCTAAGTTCTAAGAGTTCTATAGAATGTTCACTTACATTCCATTCATCATTACAATCATTACTTACTACTACAGGAAAGCAAGTTCAATATATGTGGACTGTATAAGTATCACCTTATAATAACGGTTACATTTACAGGACGTACTATTCTCCCTGTTTTTCATTAAGACTGTCACTTCATCTTTGGCTACACACTGTAGCATTTCAAATGAAGCACAACATATAAAGTTAATATAAATTAAAATGGAAGAAACAGTAGCCAGGTCCACATAAATTATATATCAGTGAGGATGCAAGAAAAGAAGTTACGTACTCACCATAACGTTCCATATTTGTTGTTCTTGATCTCACCTTCCTTCTTGCTGGTTGGGTTCAGAGCCAATCCTCAGCTCCGACTCGGCTGTATTCTAAAGCTCGAGAGCTTCCACTAGCTTGAGGCTAGACCCTATCCCAACATGCCAAGCGAGAGTTACCCAGATCTCGTTTGTGATAACTCATAACACTAGACGTTAATATGCAAATATAGATAGACATGTATATAAATTATATATGTGTGTGTGTGTGTGTGTGTGTGTGTGTGTGTGTGTGTGTGTGTATATATATATATATATATATGTATATAGGTTCATAGGTTCATAGGTTGGTACTAGGCTATCAACCCTACGGCCTATACAAGCCTAGCCATAACAATTCCCTGGCTATTTCTTCCCACATTATTTACTTTCCTGGACCCCTGTCTGGCAGGGCGACTGACGTGATCCCTGGGGTGAATTTCCTTTCTCCCATCCAATTGTCAAGGTTCCTCTTGAAGAGGTCCAAAGAGGCACTCTGCTTGACATGTATGGGCAATCTATTCCAGAGTCTGGGGAGTCTCTGGGTCAGGAACCTATCCCTCCAACATGTTTTGTTTATTGTGATGACAAGGTTTAGATCCCTGGAGCGTGTAGCTCTGAGGGATTGGGATTTCTTTAAGTGTAGCATGTCCAACAGCTCTGGGTTTGACATGGCCTTGTATGTTAAGCAGAGATCGCCTCTGAGTAGGCGATATGCGACAGAGTATAGCTGGAGTTTTTAAAGGCGGTCAGCGTAGGGCATCTGCTTTAGGCCTGTGATTCTTTTAGTGAGGCATTTCTGAGGCCTTTCCAGTTGTTGCAGATGTCTTGAGAGGTACATACCAAATGGGGCGTTGTATTCTATAATGGGTCTAATGAGGGATGAGTACAGTGGGACAATGACCTCCTTTTTCTGGATGAAAAGCCCTTTGTGATGAGGTGTGCCACATAGAAGGATTTCCTGACTGTTGTGGCGATGTGGTTATCGAAGGTGAGACCACTGTCCACCTGTGTCCCTAAGTCTCTTATCACACTTTCTGTGTTTAGTGTACTGCCACCTATATGGTAATTCATGGATACATGTTTTTTCCCAAAGGGATAACAATACATTTCTTGGCATTGAGCTTGAGCCCATGGCTCTGGCACCAAGCATCTGTTTCTGTAAGGCCCTTTTGTAGAGTATCCACATCATTTGGGGATTCAATAATGGCTCCCAGTTTGCAGTCATCTGCAAACTTTGTTAGCCAGAGTCCCTTAGTGTTGACCTGTACTTCAGAGAAGTAGATGCCAAACAAGAGCGCCCCAGGACTGAACCCTGAGGTACTCCACTTGTCACTTGTCTGGAGCTGGATTTGGAGTCGGCTACTTTTACAGTGTGGGTTCTACCAGTAAGCCATTTAGCAACCCATTGGGTGACATAGGGATTAATACCCAACTTAGTAAGTTTATCTATGATTCCAGATCGGGGATGGTGTCAAAGGCCTTGGCAAGGTCTAGATAGGCTGTGTGGACCACCTTACCCTTGTCCATGGCTCTGGAGACTGATTCAAAGAAGTCAATCAGGTTCAGGAGACAAGATCGGCCCTTCACAAACCCAAACTGGGTGGGGTCCAGTGTTTGAAGGTTGCCAATGTCTTTGTTTATAAGTTCCATGATAATACGCTCCATGGCCTTGCAGATAAGGCTTGTCAGACTGATGGGACGGTAGTTTCCGGGATCCAAGATGGATCCCCCCTTGTGGATTGGGATAACTGTAGCTCTGCGCCACTCAGTGGGCACAAAACCTGAGGTGAGGCTATGATTAAACATGACACTTAGGTGAGGTGCCAGTTCATATTGTAGTTCATGTAGTACACAGCCCGGGATGTCATCTGGTCCCATGGATGCTGTATTCTTGGCTTTAGAGAGTGCGTTTTGTACCTGTGTGGCCGTTATTACTGGAATTTGGCAATCTTCCGGTATTGAGATGGGCCATTTAGGGGGTGACGGGGGGGTGAAGTTGGCACTGAATCGATCTGCCAGGATATTGGCAATATCCTTTGAATCAGTATATTTATTGCCATTCTGTTTTAGCTCAGAGCAGATCTGAGCATTGCCATTTAGATTATTGTCATAGTTATAGAATGCTTTGTGGTTGTCTTTGGAATCTTTGGCAATTTTATTTTCATAACTAGCTTTGGAGGATTTTATGAGGCATCTCAGTTTCTTACTGAGGCTAGTAAGGGAGTTTTTTGCATCCAGGGATTTTCCTCTTTTCTGCAAAAGTTTCTTTCTTTTGTTGTAAAGTTTGTTTATGGCAGGGGACCACCAGATTGGCTTCCTTTTTTTGGATGAGAGCATTTTGGTTCTATTTGGGATGGCACGATTCATGCATGAGTGGATGTGCTCGTACAGTGCCTTAGTGTAGGATTCAGCAGTTGAACTTTCAGTTCCCGTCTGCATGGGTGTCACGAAGTTTGTCACTTCTGACTTGAGTAGCATGAAGTTGGCTTTGGAGAAGTTTTTTATGGTGATTTCTTTACTGGGGGGTGGGGGTGGGATGTGGATGTTAAGGGTGATTAGCTTATGGTCAGACCTGACTAACGAGGGGGTGACCATAGGTATGGAGCATTGATTTGCCATGTTGGTAATGACCAGGTCTAGGATATTGGAGCCCCTGGTAGGACTATGGATTAGTTGATCCAGGGCGTTGGAATTTATGAATTCCAAGAATCGTTGCGCAAAGGTGTGGACATGAGTAGTTTTCCCAGTTAATGGCAGGGTAGTTAAAATCACCCAGTATTAGGGTGTTTGGTTCTATCTTAATATTTTCCAGTATGTTTAAAAAGGTGTAGTGAGAATCTTGGGGTATGGTGGGGGATCTGTAGCAAGCTACAATTTGGATTGCAGTCTTACCTACTGTTAGTTGCACTTGGAGAATTTCAGACACATTGTGTTGGCCAACTAGCCTGGTGGTGTGAATATCCTTGGTGAATATTGACACTCCTCCACCTTTAGTGTTTCGGTCCTGGTTTGGTGGCCGAAAAGTGTGGTAAGAGTTGTAGCCTGGTATTGCAGGGGTGCTCTCTGGAGCCTTGAACCAGGTCTCAGTTACTGCACAGATATCGATGTTCTCCATTTTTAGGAGTGCCTCGAGAGAGTGCATTTTGAGGTTTAGACTTCTAGCATTGAGTAGCATTACCTTCAGATATATATATATATATATATATATATATATATATATATATATATATCCACCAAGATAGTAGTAAAGGACTCTAAGTCTATCCAGCTCATAAGGCAGGAAGGGAATCACAGCCTATGTAGCCAAATGACAATTCCTCTTAATCTTCCTGGAAGGGAAAAGGAGGGTGGGATGCAAGAAGGAAGGTGAGATCAAGGACAACAAGCATAGAACGTTATGTGGAGTACATAACTTTTTTATGTTATGTTGTCCCTATCTCGCCTTCATTCTTGCTGGTTGGGACCACGTTACCAGCACCTTCTTCTTGGGTGGCTCAATGGAATAGACTCTTTAGGACCATGGAACCAAAGGATGCCCTCTTCTGGGAGGCCACATCTACCTTGAAATGAGTGATGAAGGTATGGGGATTAACCCAAGTAGCTACCGCACAAATTGAGTCTAAAGGCAGTCTGGCCTGAAAGGCAGTAGAGGTAGACAAAGCCCTAGTTGAGTGTCCTCGAATTTTTTCCTGGCAGCTGCTTGCTCTGTGAATTATAGGCATAAGTGATGGTATCTGAAAGCCATTTTGATAAAGTTACTTTTGAGACTGAAGTTCCCTTTCTGTTTGCTGAAAAGAATACAAACAATTGGTTGGATTTTCTGAATTATTTTGTCTTGTGCAAGTAAAAGCATAACTGTCTATGAACATCCAGTTGGTGGCGTTTATATTCTGCCTTGTTGCCATTATTAGGAAAGAATACAGGTAGTTCTATTGATTGATTCAGATTGAACTCTGAGCAAACTTTTGGTAGGAAGGAGGGGTTGGTTCTGAGAGAAACTCTATCTAAGTAAGGGGGACAAGCGGATAGAGTTTGTAATTCTAATACCCTCCTAGCTGAGGTAATGGCAGTTAAGAAAATAGTTTTCCAAGTCAAGAATTTCAGAGAAAAAGAAGTTATGTTCTTACCATAACGTTCCATGTCAGTTGTTCATCTCGCTTTTGTTCTTACACATGGGATCGGCTCCAAGTCAGTCACTTTCCAAGCTCAAGATCTTTCAGTAGCTCGAGGCACAGTACCTATCCCATGATGCTGTCTGACAACCCTCAGATCTAGTTTGCTGAATCCAGCAACAAAGGAATAGCCTAACATACCATAAATGTCAATGTGTGTATATATAAAAACATATATGTACAGTTAACCACAGGAAGAAAGTCTGGTAGAAGTAAAGGGCAGTAGACAAACCAAACCAGACCTACAGTCATAACCAGTGGGGAATGTAAGAACAAAGGCGAGATGAACAACTCACATGGAACGTTATGGTAAGAACATAACTTCTTTATGTGAAGTTGTTCAATCTCGCCATTTGTTCTTACACACGGGTAGCGTCCCAAGCACCCAAACCCTGGGTGGCTCACGGGAGTACATTCCTGAGAACAGTGGAACCAAAGGAAGCTCTGTCCCTGGAGGCCCTGGCCACTTTGTAATGAGTGATAAACATATGTGGTTTTGACCAAGTGACGGCTGCACAAATGGTGTCCAAAGTTAAACGAGCTGCGTGAGCTAGAGATGTGGATACCGCCCTAGTGGAATGAGGTTTCACCTTGTATTCTAAGGTCTGATTAGTTGAAGAGTATACAAACTTTATGCAATCTGATAACCATTTGGACAAGGTAACTTAGATACAGATAGCCCTTTTTTGTTATCAGCATAGGAGACAAAAGCTGTTCAGATTTTCTAAAATCCTTTGTTCTGTCCAAATAAAATCTCAACTGTCTGTGGGACATCAAGTTTATGTAGCATATACTCAATTTTATTAGAAAGATGTCTGAAAAAAGTGGGCAACTCAGTAGATTGATTCAGATTAGTCTCAGAGCAGACACTCGGAAGGAAAGTGGGATTTGTCCTGAGAGACACTCTATCAGGAAAAAATACCAAGTAAGGGGGCCTAATAGAAAGGGCTTGAAGTTCAGAAACTCTAAGAGCTGAAGTAATAGCCACCAAAAATAATGTTTTCCAAGATATGAACTTCAAGGGGCAAGAGGATGCAGGCTCAAAGGGGAGAAGCATCAGCTGAGATAATATTAAATTTAGGTTCCATGGTGCAACTAGTTGTCTGATGGGTGGCCTTAGGTGATTAGTCCCTTTCAAAAAGGCTTTACATAATCTGTGTGACATAAGATTAGATCCCTCAATCCCCAAGTGAAAATTAGATATAGCGGCCAATTGAACTCTAACAGTGGCCACTGCAGCACCTTCCTGAAAAATCATTGCGAGAAATTCCAGAACCATATCAAGAGGAGCAAGATAGGGATCAATATCGTGTTGAGAGGCCCAGTAAACAAAACATTTCCATTTATTACTGTATAGTTTCCTAGTGGAGACTTTATGAGAAGAAACCAGAATATGTTGAACTTCGGAAGACAGATTATATGACCTGGCTACGTTGGGAAGTGGAGCAGCCAAGCTGTCAGTTTGGGGGATTGAAGAGAGGGGTGAAGAACTCCTGACGAATGAGTCAGAAGGTCTGTCTCTGAGTCCAGAAACCAAGGTTCTTCCAGTTGGTATAGATGAAGAAAGGGGAACCATATCTGCCGAGGCCAAAAAGGGGCTATCAGAATAACTGTCCTTCCTGAGCCCTTTGCTTTCATCAAGAATCTGGGAATCAGTGGGGTTGGAGGAAAGGCATAAAGGAGATCCGAGGGCCAATCGTGCACAAGTGAATCCCTGGGACTGTCCCCCAGTGGAGGGTTGAGGGCAAAGTAGCTTCTGCATTTGGCATTCATCGAGATGCAAAAAGGTTGCAGCAAGGCTGGCCTCATCTGTGGAATATCATTTCCGCCACATTTTGTTTGAGGGACTACTCGTGGGGTAACAAAATCTCTCTGCTCAGTTTGTCCGCTATCATGTTGGATTTCCCCGGGATGTTCATTGCTAATAGAAAGCGCCTGGTGGACACAGCCCACTTCCAAATCCTCAAAGCTTCTCGGCATAAGGGGTAAGATTTGGTTCCCCCCTGTTTGTTGATGTACCAGACTACCGACATGTCTGTCTGAATCGCAATCATCCCCTGAGGTAGAGTAGTGAAAGTACTGCAATGCTAAAAGTACTGCTCTCAACTCAAGGATGTTGATGTGCAAATGACATTCCATCTCTGACCAGGTGCGTTGGGCAGTGTTCCCCTGAAAAAGCCCCCCCCCGCCCTATCAGGGAAGCATCCGTGGTCACCGTGGCTTCTGGAGGGGGTAATATAAATGGTCGACCTACTGTCATCTGGTGGCTGTTCAACCACCAGAGAAGGTCTCTCTTGCAAGCATCTGTCAACAGAATCTTGAATGACATCGGGAGCTGTTGGTAGGACCACTGGGTGAAAAGCAACCATTGGAGTATCCGCATGTGCATCCGACCCAGAGGTACTGCTATGAGGGAAGCTGCCATTGTGCCTAAGAGTTTTAATACTTTTGAGGCAGGTACTTTGTTTTCATGACACCTGATTTCTTAGAGAGGTGACTCTTTCTGGAGGTAATTTGACCAGGGCAGTGGTGGTTTCTAGGTCTGCTCCGATAAATGAGATATGCTGCGATGGTAATAAAGCAGATTTTTTGAAATTTATGGTTATTCCTAACCGAGAACAGAGATTGATCGTATGATCCCTGGACTGAATGAGTTGATGCCTGTTGGTGGTGGATAGGAGCCAGTCGTCCAGATACAGAAACACCCAGAATTCCTAGACGCCTCAGGTGAGCCGTAACTACTGCCATACATTTGGTGAACACTCTGGGGGCTGTAGTGAAACCAAAGGGCAGAGCTCAAAATTGGTAATGACTGGCCCCCAGCCGGAAACGGAGGTGATCTCTGGATGGTCTGGCCATTTTGATGTGGTAGTACGCATCCTTGACATCTAAAGAGCACATCCAATTGCCCATTCCCAGGAATGGGAGTATCGATTGAAGCGTGACCATCCAGAACTTCTCCTTCTTTACGAATGTATTGAAGTTTGCTGAGGTCTAAAATGGACCTCCAGTCCCCTGTTTTCTTTGGAACTTAAAAGAATATGGAGTAAATTCCGGATCCTATCTGGTCCGCCAAGACTGGCTGGATGACTCTTTTTTTCTAGCAAGATTTTGATTTCTGTGACTGCTTGATTCCTCAGACTGGTTGGAACATCTGGGATTCTTTTTGTGGGTAACGGGGGTTCTACAAAGGGAATGAGGTAACCTCTGGTAACTATGTTTTGTACCGAAGAATCTGATGTAATTCCTAGCCAGCCGTCTGGGTACAAAGCCAAGCGGCCCCCAACTGCCTCCAGAGTAGGACAGTTGGGCCTCCTCTCAGGAGCGCTGATTGGACTTGCCAGGAAACTGCTCCCTGTCACCCTGGTTCTGCGGACCCCCTCTGCCGCCAAAGTGGCATCTTCCATTATTGCCCCGTCCTCTGCCCCTGAAGGGGGGTTCACTACGTGTGTTCTGGAAAGCTTCTTGGGAGTCTGGAACCACATTTTTCCACCTCTTTGCCCTTTAGGGTATGGTCTAGTAGGGGTGGAAAAACGGACACCTACGGCAGATAGAGTCTTTCCTTCCTGCTCACACCTAGTGAGGGTCTCCTTGACTTTAGGCCCAAACAATGAAGAGCCATCAAATGGGGTATTGACAAAAGAAGACTTGAAGGCTTCCGCAAAGGAGTACATGTGCATCTAGGACTGTCTTCGCAGAGCAATCGCTGACTCCCACGGCAGCATAGGAAATGAGCCGCATGGATGAGTTGATGACGGAATTAAGGGTAGAAAGCTGAGCTGTAACCTTTTCCGAAATAGCCTCATCTGTGTTACCCTTTAGAGTATCTCCGAGTTCTTGAAGGAGATCTTGTTGAAGGCGAGTAAAATGGGTCAAGTAGTTATGCGATCTCATGGCAAATGTCGCAGAATAAAAATGTGTTTCCCATATCTGGCCATCATTCTGGAATCCTTATTAGGAGGATGGACAGTAGAAGAAGTCTCTGACATCTCTTTCTTGGTGGCCGCCGCCGCCGCCACCACCATGGCATCAAGACAGACTCCTTTGGTGAGGAACGATTTCTCTTGAGGGACAGTGATGAATTTATTGGGCCACCGAGGGACTGGTTCCATAGTGTCAGGGGACTCCCACGCCCTTCGAGCGACCAGATCCATTAGTTCGTTGAAGGGCGGAGTAACCCAGGAGGTGGAGGGCTGAGACCCAAAGGTCTTCAGGAGCACTGACTCATCCTCAGTAGGGCAAATAGCCTGTCAGTTGCCCCTCTGCTTAAGTATTTCTAAGATGTCCGCAAAGGAGACATCCTCCGAGGGGGACCATGGGGACCCTTCCGATTCCTCTAAGTCAGTGTCTGATGTCAAGGAATCCTGAGGGGAATCCAAATGCCTCCTCTTGCAGAGTGTCTTTTTGGGAACTTCATCAGTGGGAGCGGCTGGTGAAGTTTCAGTAGAGTAGAGTTCACCCAAAGGGGATACCTGAGGCTCTGGGTCTTGTCGCTTAGTAGGTACTTTAGATGAAGAGGCAGAACTCGGCATCTTCAGGGAGGAAGAGGAGAGACCTGTAGTGTGGGTCTGAATAGACAACACCCTCCTCATGGCATCAAAGGCCCAGGAGTCTCAGCCCGAGGAGGCCACCGGTTCCGAGGAAGAAGGAGGCCTCGCAGGTGCCGAGGCCGAGGGCTCCGAACCCAAGGATGGGGCCGAGCTCACCTGCACTGAAGCCCCGAAGGGAAGTGTTAGAACGTCAGTTTGGCTCTCCCCCCGGAACCGACGAGAGAGTGTCGGATCCGAGATTCTTCGGACGGCACCGAAGATGTCAGGGTGGGTGGAACCGAAGTCACTGGAACAGGACTCAGCTCCATGGGTTCCACAACCATCAGATCTTCCGCCTCTGGCTCCAAAGGCCTAGGTAGATTCGGAGGAGGAGTAGTCACAGGCAATGGGGCAGGAACAAGGCTCGAACCCAGTTGGGTCGAAGCCGAGAGTAGTTTAGCCAATGCCGGGTTCTCCAAGAGCCTCTGCACCACACGGTCCACATCAATATCTGACATCCTTGAACAGAGGGCCGAAAGGGCCGAAGAAGCTACAGACCTAAGTATTGGAGATTTTACAGTCTCCGATACCAGCTCCAAAACTGAAGGTTGGCTCCAAATCATCGGTTTGGCACACGGTTACAAAGACCTAGGAACCGGTGACCGCACCTTAACAGAGATGCTCGGAACCCAAGACTTAGGCTCCGAGGACACCCGAGATGACTTCGACCCTTTCGAAGACTTGGAGGTCTGGTCGGACTTGTCCAAAGTTTCTTGAAACTCAGATGTTAAGAGACCTCGATCAATAAGTTTCCTATGTCTCTCTAACAAAACTCTGCCACTAAAAGAATGGCAGATGGAACAATCCTCCTGCAAATGGAGAGGTCCCAAACAATAAACACAAGAAATGTGGTTATCTGTGATTGACATTTTTTGGCCACAGTCACATCTTTTAAATCCAGACTTTTGCTTTTGGTCAGCCATGATGTCCAAGAGAGATCACAATTATCAGATCCCTGATAATACCAAGTACAATAGTACTATCCAATAACAAAGAAGAGAAACACAGAGAAAACACAATTATCAGATCCTTGATAATATAAAGTACAACAGTACCATCCAGTAATAATCTAATAACAATCTTGCCAAAAAGTGGGATAGGGGAGAAAAGATAGATTACAACTATAGCAAAGGATGCAACCAACTGAAGAGAGGCCAAGGCCCAAGAGCAACTCGCTCCAATAAAACACACTAAACAGGGAAAAGCCCTAAAAAAGAAAGTATAATAAGGGAATACTGGTAGAAGAAAAAAAAAAATAAATAAATATATATATATATATATATATATATATATATATATATATATATGTATATAAAGTAAACTTAGTTGTAGAAAATACTTCTTAATAAACCTTCACTGGCTCGAGCACACTGAAGACTTGCGATCCGTTGCAGCGGCACACTAGATCTGAGGGTTAGTCAGAGAGCATCATGGGATATGCACTGTGCCTTGAGCTACTGAAAAATCTTGCGCTTGGAAAGTGGCCTACTCGGAGCCGATGGATCGGCTCCATACCCATGTGTAAGAACAAATGGCGAGATTGAACAACTTCACATCAAGTAGTAGCCGGTTCGAAAGGAGGGATAATCAAGGAGGCTAGGACTAAGTTTAGATCCCAAGGAGGAGGTGGTTCTCTTATTGAGGGTCTCAAGAGGATAATACTTTTTAGGAAAGCTTTGCGTAACCTGTGGGACATAACATTGGAACCCATTTCCCTCACATGAAAATTGGAAATAGCAGCCAGCTGAACTTAGATAGTTGCTGCTGCTGTTCCTTGGTTAAAGGTTTCAGCGAGAAATTTGAGCATCTTTGAAACAGGTGCAGTAAAAGGGTCAATACTATTTTTGGCTGCCCAACAAGAGAACCTCTTCCATTTGCTAGCATAAAGTTTTCTGGTTGAGGATTTGTGGAAGGAAATTAAAATATGTCGTACTGCTGGGAAAATGGCAGGAAGCCTGACTAAGATGTGAAGTGGAGAAACCAAGCTGTCAGTTTGAGGGTCTGTATGGAAGGATGGAGCATACCAGACTGATGCACCAGGAGATCTGGAACTGGGTCCAGGATCCAAGGCTCTTCCTGGAGATGGGGCCACAGGAAGGGGAACCATATTTGACTAGGCCAGTAAGGGGCAATGAAGATTACTTTGCAACCCAATAATTTTGCTTTCTGAAGAACCTTGGGTATTAGAGGGAATGGGGGAAGGCATAAAGAAGTCTTGGGGCCAATCGTGAACAAGTGCATCCCTGGGTGACTGTCCCAGTGGGGGGACTAGGGTAAAATAGCTGTTGCATTTGGTACTGATGGAGGTGGCAAAAAGGTTGCAGCAAGGCTGGCCCCACTTGAGAAAAAATTGGTTTGCAATTTCCTGCTTCAGGAACCACTCATGAGGCATCAGGATAGCCCTGCTGAGCTTGTCACGTTGGATTTCCCCGGAATGAGCATCGCAATCAGAAAGCATTGAGAAGACATTGCCCATTGCCATACTCTTAGAGCCTCTTAACACAAGGGGTAAGATCTGGTTCCGCCTTGCTTGCTGATGTACCATACTACTGGCATGTTGTCTGTTTGAATTGCGATCGTCCCTGTAGGTATTGATCCCTGGAGTGCTTGCAACACCAAAACTTCTCTAGGACGTTGATGTGTAAGTGGTACTTGTGCTGTTGCCAAGTTCCTTGAACAGTGTGTCCCAGATAATGCCCCCCCACCCTATCTGGGAAGCGTCCTTGGTCACTGTGGCTACTGGTTGGGGAAGAATGAACGGACTACCTATCATCACCTGCGTAGACTGAAGCCACCATTTTAGATCCTTCTTGCAGGTCTCCGTGATGAGAATTTCGTGTGACATGGGTAGATCTTGCATGGACCATTGAGCAAATAGGAGCCACTGTAATATCCTCATGTGGAAGCGCGCCAAGGGAACTAGTGTTATTGCTGCCACCATTGAGCCCAGGACTTTGAGAACAAATCTTGCCTGAATCTTTTTTCTCCCGATTAAAACTGAAACCTGATATCAAATGGTTGACACCCTCTCCTGAGGCAATTTTGCTATCACGTCTTTTGTATCTAAATCTGCCCCTATAAATGTAATATATTGACAAGGCAACAAGGCAGATTTTTTTGTAGTTTATAGTAATGCCTAGCTGAGAGCAGAGGCGAATTGTGGTGTCCATTGCTTTGGTTAGTCGATGCTCGGTGGTGGCGGTAAGGAGCCAGTCATCTAAATATGGAAACACCTGGAATTCTAGATGCCTCAGGTGAGCCGTGACTACTGCCATGCATTTGGTAAACACCCTAGGGACTGTGGTGAGACCAAAGGGCAGAGCTCTGAACTGGTAGTGACTGGCTCCCAGCTGGAAGTGTAGGTATCTCCTGGATTGCCTGTCCATCTTGATATGGTAGTATGCATCCTGGAGATCAATGGAGCACATCCAATTGTCCTTTCCCAGAAAGGGAAGTATGGACTGCAGTGTCCCCATCCAGAACTTTGTCTTCTTGATAGACTTGTTGAGTCTGCTGAGATCCAAAAATGGGCCTCCAGTCCCTTGTTTTCTTTGGAACTACAAAAAACCTTGAGTAAGTTCCGGATCCAATTTGGTCTGCGGGGACTTCTTGGATGACTCATTTTTCTAGCAACCTTTGAATTTCTAGGGTTGCTTGTTCCCTTATATTGGGTGGCACTTCTGAGATGGATTTTTGTTTTCTGGGAAGAGGTGGCATGGAGAAAGGAATACTGTATCCCCTGGATATTAACAAATGTACCCATGTGTCTTTTGTGATACTCTGCCAGGCTTCTGGGTACAGTGACAATCTGTCCCCAACTGCCTCCAGAGGTGGACAGGCGGGCCTCCTTTCTGGAGCACTGGAAGGGCCTACCAGAGAATGTATCTCTGTTGCCCTGACTCTGCAGACCCCCTCTGCCACGACGGCAGTGTCTCCAATTATTGTTTCCCCCTTTGCCCCTGGGGGAAATGTTACCACGTGCATCAGGCGAATCTCCCTGGGATTTCCAGAACCATATTTTCCCACCTTTTTGACCTTTGGGATAAGGTCTAGTAGGAGTGAAGAAATGTACTCCCATGGCAGAGAGTGTTTTGCTGTCTTGCTTGTACCTGGTAAGAGTCTCTTTTACCTTGGGCCTGAACAATGATGAGCCATCAAACGGGGCTATGGGAAAGGAGGACTTAAAGGGCTCTGCGAACTGACAAAGGCACATCAAGGAATGTCTCCATAAGGTGATTCCTGTGTCTGCTGCCCTGCTCGCTCCATCAGCTGCATAGGAGATAAGCCACATGGAGGAGTTAACTACAGAAGATAAGTTCACAAGCTGGGAAGCAGACTGTCTGAAGCTCCTGCAGCTGTAGTATCCTGTAAGGTATCTCCTAGCTCTTTCAGGAGATCCCTCTGGAGGCGAGTAAAATGGGACAAATAATTCAGTGACCTAAGGGTAAAGGCCACTGAAGAAAACATACACTTCCCATATCTGTCCATTGTATGGGACTCCTTGTTCGGTGGATGGACAGAAGAAGAAGTTTCTGCTAATTTCTTTTTTATGGCTGCCGCAATCACTATAGCATCAACTAGCACGCCCTTAGTCAGGAAAAGTTTGTCTTCCAGTGCAGTGATAAACTTAATGGGCCTCTGCATAACTGGTTCCATAGATTCTGGGGAGCTCCATGCCTTTTGACTTACTACACCTAGCAGCAGGATCAAAGGTCAGAGACACCCAAGAGGTGGAGAGTCGGGAACCGAATGCATCCAGGTACATGGATTCGTCTTCAGAAGGGGAAAGGGATTTCCAGCCACCCCTCTGCTTGAGGATTTCCAGGATGTCTGAAAATGAGACATCCTCAGAGGGGGACCGTGGGGACCCTTCTGAGTCCTCCAAGTCCGTGTCCGATGTCAGAGACTTAGGGGAGTCCAAATGCTTCCTCTTACAAGTCCTCTTCCAAGGCACCTCCTCCAAGGGGTGCTCTGGAGAGGTTTCAGAAGGGGAGGGTGACCCGAAGGGCATCCTGGGGCATTGGTTCCCTACGCTTGGGGAGAAGGGGTGGTTCAGAGGTGGACACTGGCCAGGAAGGGGAAGGAGCAACTGGAGCCAAGGATGGAGCAGTCTGAGAGGACAGCACACTGCTAATCACCTCTAAGGCATCATAATCCCAGCCCAATAGAGTCTCTGGCTCTGAAGAGCCAGGAGATCTACCCCAAACCAAGGGTGATGGATCTGAGGCTGATGTAGGTGCCAAACTCACCTGCGGCAAAGTTCCGAGTGGGAGAGTAGGATCCGACAAGGGTCCAATCTCACTCTCCCCCTCCAGAGCTGACGAGGGAGTGTCAGCCCCCAGATCCCTCGAGAGAAGGTGGTATCAAAGGGATCAGAACTGATGTCAGACCCGAGAAACCCGGGGTTTTGGGATCTGACAGTTCCACCACAATGACCTCCATGTGCTCCCGCTCCAAACTCAGGTGAGTCGAAGGAGGAATCAACAACAAAGTAGGTTGGACTGTCAGCTCCACTTCCATATGAGCTGGGCTCGATATAATTTTAGCCAAGGCCGGTGTCCTGAGTAGCCTCTTCACCACCCTCTCCACTTCATCATCTGAAAGGCTCCTGGATGACTGAGAGGAATGGATGGATGATCGGTGACTGCCCGCCACAGACTGGAGAAGAGGGAACTGTGGTACACAATGCACTGCTTCCAAGGAGAGTGACCTGGTTCTTTTATGGCTCCTAGATGGTTCCGAGGACACTGATGGAACCGAAGGAGATAAAGCCTTGTCGGACCTGACAGATTTTGAATATGACGAGCTTAAAGGTTTGTCTTTCCCCTTCAACAGTTCCGAGGTCGGAACCGACAAGGATGCCAGCTTGGAGGGTTTGTCAGCTTTTTCTGCCTGATTCCCTTCCAACAATGCCTCAAAAGGCCCTTTCAATAACCCTCTCAAAATTAGCTTATTCTTACGCTACTGCAGGATTCCAGAGCTGAATCCATGACAAATGGAACAAGAGTCCTACAGGTGAACAGCTCCCAAACAGTATACACAGCTAGTATGTCCATCAGTTAGAGACATTTTTTGGGTACAGGAATCGCACTTCTTGAATCCAGAAGGCTTGGATTCTTTCGATACTTCCTTAGACATATTTACCACAATAAAGATACCAACAACAAACTACAACAGCAAGGTACAATAACAACACCATAGCCAATAGTAGCAAAAAGGAAGAAACACTCAGTCAAAAAACAGACAGCAAAGTTTTTTGTTTTTTTTTTTGTTTTTTTTTAAGGAAAGGGAGAGTAGCGGAAGGAGGAGAGTCTCTAAGTCAAATGACAACTCCTCCAACTGAGGAGATGCCTCTAACTCAAACGGCTAGCTCCTTAGACCAACAGTAGAGAAGGGGATAAGGGAAAGCCCTCTAACTTAAACAGGCTGAAAATAAAGGACAAATCCACTAACTTAAATGGATTCGCTAGTTAGGTAGATGGGGAATAGTAGGCCTGAAAGGGGAAGAAAACAATGCCAGATTCCACTGACCTATCGAGATAACTATGCTACAAAAAAACAATATTTTATATAAAATAAGCAGAAAAAACAGTACAACTTAGCTGAGCCAGTCGCCAGCAATTCTGAAGCTTCAAGCAGCAAACGAGATCTGGGAAACTCTCACTACGAGCCAGTGGAAGCTCTCGAGCTTTAGAATATGGCCGAGTCGGAGACAAGGATCGGCTTCAAGGACCAGCAAGAATGAAGGCGAGATAGGGACAACATAACATCTGACATTTACTTGCATTTACACTGTCCATTTGGAATGTATGAGTTACATGTGACCCCTCATTGTCCTAAAGTGCAAGAGACAAAGTAATCAAGAGTTCACAACTATTCAAATTAAATTAAACGTAAAGAATTTAATATTCTGCACATGGGGGCTGCTTAGCCCACATAATCCATCCATTTTCCTATCTTGCTATTCTTTCTTGGTTTATAGTGGAGTTTGTTTGCTAGTATAAATGTATGTTTCTCCAGTACTGGTTATTGAAAAGAGATGGGCATATCAAAGGTGCTCAGGTTCTGCTACATGGACTTGCTAACTAAATTTCAAATGGCTTACAAACTTCATCATGCTTTTGTTGTTGTTGTTGACTGTATTGCTGTATCTCTGGGCTGAGTTTTGATTTTGTGGCTACATGTGGCTTTGTGTTTTGGTTCATCATGCTTCTCCCTGGAATTTTAACTAACACATTGCATTTTTTTTATATTTCATTTATATCAGGTTTCACCCCCTCATTCACCCAGGCACATGTGCTCATACTTGCAGAAGCTGGAATACTCACAATTCTGGGAAAGTGGTAGTAGAATACTCCCATCTATCTGCAGGCAATGAATATGGGACCTGGCCTTGAACTTATGGATTCTACACTGCTGTCAGAAATTCTGAGATTATCATGCTACTAATGAGAGTGGTGGCATTTGTGGTCATGCTGACAGTCTGTGAACCTTTTATTTTCTGCAAGTAAACAGCAAACTGCCTCAGAGAAGAAGAAGGAAGAAGCTACTTCTTGATCTCTATTCTTTTATTTATCCTTAATCCCTTCTTCCACTTACTTTCTCCTACAGCATGTACTGGAGCACCAGAGAAAGTATACAGGCATGTCTGAGGTGCTTGCAGGCAGCTAAGGTAGGACTTAGACCTAATCACTTCTGTAGCACATTCATTTGAGAGATGAATCAATGGAGCTGTTTAATAATATGACTTGTACTCTTGTTCAAAGAGGTGTTTGTTCTCTTCCATCCTCTCACCCATGTTTCTAACTTACTACAACAATCCTTTGCTAACACATAAGCATGCACACACACACACCCTGCACATAAGCACACATATACCTGCACATACATAAGCACACATATACCTACACACACACACAAACACACACACTGCCCACACATATACCTACACACACACACACACACACACACACACACACACACACACACACACACACACACACACACACACACACACACACACACCCTGCACATAAGCACACATATACCTAAACAAATACACACACACACACACACACACACACACACACACACACACTGTGAGTCTTACTTGTCCTACATTTACTGTTCTGTATTAGTCATGGTACTCTGTTTTTCTTCTGCTTGCTACTTCTCAGTGCCAGCTTCATGTAGTCAGCGAGCTGCATACTGTTAGTTAGACTTTAGAATTTAGACTTTCACCTTTCTATGTAATTCTTCTAGACCGCTTTACTTTTAGTGCACTATGTCCTTGTACACTATATCGCATTAATCAAAGTGTATACCATTTGGCTTTCTTTCAGCGGTTTATTGCACTAGAATGTTTTATTTCTACTCATGCTCCCACCTATAGTTTATTTTTACATACACTGTACAGAAATAAGATGTGGATTACAATATATTGAACTGGCTTCCTAGTTGAAGTCAATATTTACCGATCTGTGATGCATATAAATAAGATGTGAATTAAAGTGTATCTTTCTATCTGTTCTTTCATGAACCAGCTCAGTGGACAGGCTCTTTGTTTCTTTTCAGACATGACTCTATCCTGAAGCAGCAGTGACACAGTTATACAGAAAACCCCAAGTATTTACGTTAAGAACATGTGCTGATTATGGAGTTACACTGCATCAGCTATGGTGAACAGAAAATAATACAGGCAAGTGTATTTCCATGTAATAAGTAGTATTTACTTTGACATGCACAACAAAAAATTCACAACAAAGCACTCAACAGCAACATAAAATTATCAGGTTACTATCTATATGAAATAAAATAATCTGTGAGAGTAAAGAATGTAATAACAGCTGGAGGATTATGCAGTAGGTAGAAAAAAATAAACAGAAATAAGACTAAGAGGTCAACATGAAAAGGAAAAAAAGTATAATACTATAATGTTTAACAGCTGAAAGAGAAGAAAAACAGATTCACAGAGATACACCATAATAAATTCAGATTAGTTCACTGGGTAAAATATTGCCAGCCTTACAGCTGTATTTCTGGAGATTCATGTTTATCTGCTAAACATTTTAGATGGTCAGGTCACTATCATCTCCTGATTTGTGATATTTAGCTGTAGCTCATTGTACCTACTTTAGGTTTGTTCCCCACAAGTCCCCATTCTAATCCACTTATTCTAGCTACTGTAGCCTAGGCCAAGATTTATAGGAAAAGTGAATCAATGCCCCACATCAATATGCTGAGGTGTACTGCTACACTATTTTGCAGTTCGTAATAAGGCAAATTCCCACAAGGGCAGTATCTTATTTATAGGGAATTTGCAGGACAATGAATTATTCAACTGAGCAGTTTCTCACTTATTAGTTGAGTGCCCTACCAACCTACACCACAAAGTAGTGCAGGTCTTACCAGAGCATGCAGATGCATAGACCTGTGACAGACAGTAAGACAGACACACAGACAACTACACATATAAATGAACAAGCACACAGGCACGCACACACACACACACATACACACACACACACACACACACACACACACACACACACACACACACACACACACACACACACACACACACACACACACAGCCACATATTGCAATACACACATCCAGTAATATTTACCTGGATTATTAATGGCACAAGGTAAGGCTATCCTTTGTCTCATGTACAGATCCCCTCCCCGGCACTGAAATGCATAGGTCTACATCATTACCTAGCAGCATACACTTCTGCATATCTATAATGCTCTTTACGATAACTTGTGTAGTACGGAGTGTAGGACTTCTGTACTGCACAGGTATCCTAAATAAACAGTGGACCTCATTAGCATAGGCACTGCTAATTACTCCATTTAAAAATGGTGCTGAAGCTCTTGCTGCCCAGTATCATGGTGCTGCACTTCTAGACAACATCAGCACTATGAATCAAACAACCCTGACTAGTATGCAAGCTGCACTGTACCGCTTTGTATGTAGACAGCAACTTGTCTGTGAGTTCCAGCACCAGTCTGCACTAACCTGGCTGGCTCCATGGTGCAGAGGGATACAGCCATAACAGCAACCCATGCAACTGGTGTTCAGTTAGTTGCCCCATCACTGGAAGAACCATCCAAGGAGGGATGAATATTGAAGGGTCATGGCCCCTTTGTCTTTCCCAGGAAGAGGGATAGGTTGTGGGCACCTTGCAAGCACACAGGGTGGTGTGATTTCTCCACTTGTGACCAGGGTAAACACCACTTGTGCTTGCGATTGGTAGGGTAAGGCTGTTGCTGCTGCTGTGGCTGGCAATGCCCTTTGTGAGTATGAGGGATGCCAACTGCAGCCAGGACACCTGGAAACACACAATGTGAATGTTATATAAATGAACACCAAATAAGTTCAAACCTTCCTTTATTCAAGTAGAACAATATCTGAAAATCCCATGGCATCAATTTTTGTAGATAAAACACTGATGAGGGTGGGGACTCACACCAACCAGTATGGAAAGTTGTCTCTAACATGCTGATTGATGCCATGGGATTTTTAAAGATCGTTCTACTTGACTAAAGGATTGTTAGAACATATTTTGAGTTTATTTATATATCATTCACATTGTGTAGTGCCATGTATGTTGGCTGCTGTTGGAATTCTTCTATTCTGATTCCATGCACCCAAGGGACCAGGAAGTGATGAGCAGTTGTATTTCTGGTTTTATCACCAGTGTAGGCAGCCCACCGTATGTCTCATTGCCAGGTATTAGCTAAGCATGTATAAAGAGATACTGGGCTTAAAAGTAAAACTCCCAAATTACTCCTGATTGCAGCCTGTATTATGATCCCTCTCAGCTGAACCTCATCCTGCTGATGGGGAGCAAATGGACACATGGGCTGAGTGGCCAGAAGCAGCTGATGATCAGCAGGCAGTGGGGGCAAAAAACACAAAAAACTGTCTATATTAATCTCTCTCTAGCTGTGAAGGTTGCCACTGGACCTGCACAGCAGAGTCAGAATCTCATATGTTTGTTGCTACTGAAATGAATAAAATGAAATCAATGACTGAGATGTGGCCTGTTCTAATTGCTCATTGATGGTTCACCTCATTATAATTGCTACATTATTTATGTCTGCTGCTCATTATGTCTTTCTGTGTCTAGGGTAACTGAATCTTGTAATGCAATCTTTTGAAATTCAGTATGTAAAGACATTTCTCTAATATCTTTTTGTCTCTTCTGTTGGTTGTTACCTTACCTGGTTACACCTTTTTTTCTAATATGTGTCTATTCTCTTGCTACTCAGCCTTTATTTAATTTGTTAATTTTAGTGTACAACCAATACGTTACATTTCCTTGATGAAAGATTAATTAAATAATGTGCAACACAAATCAATGCACAGTTAAATATTACAGCACAACACAAGACCTGAACATGTAAAAAAGGGTTCCCTGTTTGTAAGAAAAAAATTTCCCTACACATACAGATTACTCACTTACTTCCCTGGTATTGAAAACATCTGCTATCCCTTCCTGACTCTGGTAATGTTTCTCTGTCCCATAGGCCGATGCAGTGAGGGCTGAGGCTGCCTGCAACCTTGTAACCTTATGGTGAAAAATAATATTTTATTAATTTAATAAGATTTATGTTTTTTTTTTAACTAGATAAATAAACTAGCCCAATATTTACTCTAGACACAGCCGTTTTGCTTTATCTGCTGCACTCTGGCTACTTTGGAGATTCAGAGCTCCTTACACTATAATTCTAAATGGCCTATAGTTCATGCAACCTGTTCTGTTATGAACCCCTTCTTCCAAACTCAAATCAACATTGCTGACTAGTGGAATTTCCACTACTCATTCACTGTGAGAAGCGATACATGGCTTACTACTGGATCATGCAACCCTTTGATGCCCTTGATTAATTTCTATATACTTTTAGCCTTCTGGATTGGCTCTTCATATGTGGCAGCAATGTTGAATGTAACAGCAGCCCACGTGACCTACAGGTAACCAGAAATACATAAATTAAGAAGGTGTGTGGCATTTACCAGGGTCTGAGGCTAACCCAGCTTAACCTAGACAGCACTGTTGTTTGACTGGCAGCTGTCATCCACAGCTACTATATTTATTTTAACTTTAATGGTATCATCTGCTGTAGCCACTATTTTTTTGATGGGGAATCAGGGTGTTTCAATGACGAAAACAAGTTCTCTTCTCCATTAATTTTCTGGCCATCTTGGAGGAGAGAAATAAGGGCTTCTTCTCCACCAGAATTAGTTTTTCTCTTTAATTACTGATTACAAAGAACAATTTAATTCTTCACAGGTATTGTGTCTGTGCAAAGTCTGCATGTTCTCCTTGCATCTATGAGGGTTTTCTCTGGCTGCTTCAGTTTCCTTATCATGCAAAGACATGCAGTAGGTAAATTAGCATTCTCCAAATTGCCCATAAGTGTGCATTTAGCATCTAAATGAGTGAGCATGGACATTCTAAGGCAGCTCATCATCCTGTTCCGAATGGGTTTCAATACCTTGCACTCACTGACTGCCTAGACAGGCTCTGGCATCCCACTGACCTTGTAAAGGATAAGGCAGGTTACTGTCAAGGTAAACTGGGTACTTTGCATATTTAGCATTCATTAATCATACTGCATCAGAGGAGTTCCTTATAAACTACAGCTAAGACACCCCTCATTGTCTGAACTGATACAGACTTCATCCTCAGAGTTTTAATGGGTTTCTAGGAATGCAGAGTTGCCTGGCTGGTCAAGAGAGTACAGACATGACTTATCAGTGCCAAGGGGGCTTTACTCCTAAGCTAAATACTTTATTCCCTTAATGGCTGGAATCTCAGGTTGTGTTAACTATATATGCACCTACATAGGCTGCCTGGACGTAGCCTGTGCTGTGTACTAAATAATGTGTGGGTGTCACTTCAAAAGTAAACCCCCTGAGGTTAGCCTTGCCTGACTCTGTAGCATAGACCAATGAAGCTCTGACTGTGACCCAAGAGAATGGATCTCAGTTATCTACAGAAACCAGACAAGGAGGAAGTGGAGGAAAAGGATATGGCCCTCTCAATTCTCCTAGGGGAAGGGTGGGTTTGCATGCACTCAGAGGGACACAGGACCATAAAAATCACCCTAAGTGAGATTATAGAGGCTACCACTTGTGCAGCAGGGGAGAGGGCCAAGGCTGCTTGCAGCCATCATCCCTTGTAGTAGTGAAGGGTGTCCTCCAAGGACAGCCCACTGAATGTCACTGCCCCAGTGACTAGACAAGTGCATGCTTAGATAGGGCTGTGGAGAAGAATGGACATCTGTCAACCACCCCTGATAGCTTCTTGGATCCCTCTTGATCATCTCTTAACCAGCAGGAATGAATAGGCTGACTGGCCAAGAGAAGGTCTGATGGTCAGCAAGCAGCGTAGGGACAAAAAAAAAAATAGCAACAAAAATATGTGTGTGTGTGTGTGTGTGTGTGTGTGTGTGTGTGTGTGTGTGTGTATATATATATATATATATATATATATATATATATATATATATATATGTGTGTGTGTATATATATATATATATATATATATATATATATATATATATATATATATAGCTAGATAGATCATTTGCATGTGAAATGTTCTGTGGTTCTTTTAGCAGCAGTTGTTGCTGTGACAGTAAATGGTACTGATGTATCCAGATTGGTTTCTGTGTCTTTGTTACATTTGTGTTCATAGGTTAGTATTAGGTTAGCTGCCCTTGTGGGTCATTTTAAGCTTAGCTAATTTTCCTGTTTGAGGATTAAACCCTGCACTCTGTGTCTATAAAGTAAACACCTTAGCCATTATGCCATCTCTCAACCCTTATGTAAGCAAATCTACCATCCTGAAGGACCCCACACAAAGCACTGTATCAATGTGGGAATGAATAGCACTTTGACTTTTATTGGCCAGAGCAAGGAAGATGCACAAGTACATTATTATAAGTCACATCCAGTCTGTCCCTGCAGCTATCCATGGTAAAACCAATGAGAAGAAAGACCTTAGCTGATGAAAACACTACAATCAGACCAACAGGTAAAACTGAAAGTTGAAAATGAGTAAAACCTCTGATGTAACAACTGATAAAATGCATATTTTGCTATTTTTCTTTATCTCGCTGGAGATGATGCCATAAAGGTACTTAATACATGCAATGTTACCACAATAGTCTAATTTATCAATTATAAAGAACAAATTTAAGTAGCGCTGTGACCCTGAAAATAATTTTCTATGTAGTTGTCATTTATTTTTCACTAGAAATCAGGGGTCACAGTAGTCTATTGCTGCCAGTGTGACTGAATTAAGGCATAGAGCGAGGGACTGTGAGTTTAGAGAACTGAGTGATTCATTGCAGTGAGCTGGAATTGTGTGTTACATAAATGTGAAACAAGCTTTATTAGAGTCCAAATTAACACTTTATAAAGATGTGAATATGTGAAGAACAGCAGAATTAATAAGTATGCAACTGAAATAGCTTCCTGAGGATTTGAATGTGTGTAAACTTCAATTGAAGCAGAAGTCTGATGAACGTAAGCAGACTGACTCTGTTAAGTCATAGTATAATGTGAGAAATGCTTCAAAGAATATGGCAGTTACAGGACACAGTAAAGTGCTTGGTCATGATTGCAAGGTTAAAATTAATAAAAAAGTGTTCAGCTGAATGTACACCATATTTTACAAAGTGTGAGGATCTACATGAGAAAAAAGCCTTGTACGGCAGTAAATAGAGAGAAGAAAAACTGTGAACTATTTAATAATTTTTAAAACATGCCAGAATAAAAATCTTAGAAGATCAGAGGAGAGTTCTACATATGAATGATGCAAATAGAACTGCTAACAGAAGAGTTGCTGAGTCAGAAAAGTTTAAGCTGGGGCGTGGCCAAGGATGAACACAGGATAGCAGCAGATTTCTTCAGCTCCACCAATTTCATTACATTGACAGGAATTAATTACTTAAAAAATTAATTCTTGAAGTAATTTTCTTTCTAAATATGTTTGTTTTATATAGTTCTTGAACTATATCTAAAAAAGAAAGGAAATCTTAATAATATTCCTGTCAGAAATTACTTTGGAAATTTTCCTGTCAGTTTATCAGTCTGAAATGAGTTCCAGTAAGACAAATTCTCAAGACTCCAGCATCAAGAAAGAACTTCAGTCTCTGATAATTATAGTCCAGCAACTTACTGCTAAGATGGATAAAATGGATACTAAAATAGACACTTTCATAGAAAAAACTACAAAACAAATAGACTTGTTACATATGGACCTGCAACAACAGAAGATCCAGATGACAGGCATAGAAGAAGCTGTGAATGACATGGAAAATAAAATACAAGAAGAGGAAATCAACATTGAGTTTCTGCTGAAACAAAATACACATTTACAAACAAAGCTGGATGACCTGGAAAATAGATCTAGGCGCAATAACACTGGGATTTTTGGACTGCCAGAAAATATTGAAGGTAACAATATTACTTCTTTTTTAACAACATGGCTCCCTAAAACTTTAGATTTACCAGAAGCATTCTCTTTTGGTATCGAAAGAGCACATAGATCTATAGCTAATACCAACTCTAACAAAAACTATCCTAGATCAGTTATAGTTAGATTTCTATCATCTTTTGATAAAGAGATGGTTCTTAAATCTGCTTGGGCTAAAGATCCTGTTAAGTTTAATGAGACAACTGTGCGTTTTGACAATGACTATTCTTCCATGGTAATTGCTAAAAGAAAAGTTTTTCTGCCACTAATAAGGGAGCTTAAAAAGCACAGTTTAAAACATACCTTCTGTTTCCTGCCAAGCTTAAAATCTTCCTTCCTGATGGTCCTAAGGTCTTCGATGATTTAGACTCTGCTTTACTGTTTGTCAAAGAAAAAGGATTTTGGATAAAATAGAAGAAATGGAATGGGCTAGTTCTTCATTAAAGAGATTGGCAACTGAAGCTTCCTGGAAGACTTCAGAGAAGAAGAAGAGACTAAAAACAAATGATTTGTTATATGTTTTTTTCTCTCATCATTTTAGTTCATTATTAATCTTTTGAATATAGTTCCTGCATTTCCAGAAAGCCACAAATATTTTGGAAAAGATTTAATCAAAGTTATTCTCTATGTGCAAAGAAATGTTTTGTTTCATAACCAGTCAAAATGCCTGAGGATTTAATGGCAGGCTGTGACTCGATTTGTTTTCTTTCTGAAAAAGTAAGGTTAGTAATTTGATACATTTTTTATCTTTATCTTTTTTTTCCTTCTTCTTTTATTATTTTCTTTGTTTAAACAATGACATTCTATTTAGATTATGTAGTGGGTAAAGGGTGGGGAGGGCAGGGAGAGAACAGTAATGAAAATATCATTAATAGAATAATAACATATTTATTTCTTGTAAAAGTTTATAAGTTCTTCAAATGCTATTTCTAATTATACTTCCTTGATTATACTGCTTATGCTTGTTTGTAAATAATCTGTCATGCTTTAACTAATAATAATCAGAACTAAATAAGAGTAAATAATATGTTTTATTTTTAACTCTATTAATATAAACAGTAAGTAACATTCCATTGTATATACTTCTTACAGCTTTCTCTTACATTTTTTATTTCTGCCTCACTCCCTTTTATTTTCTACTCTCTTTTCTTTTCTTTATTAATATATAGAAATGCTTTTGACTGTGTGGGCACAGTGAATAATAGGATTTGTATGAAAATTGAGTTGGGAGAAGAATGCTGAGTTTTATTGCTTGTTGGTAATTTTGAGTTTAATTTCACTTGCATAGAGGCTGTGATGATCTGTGGAATACATTGTGGAGGTTCTGTCATGTTTAGATGCATTTACACTGCTAAATGAATGTTTGTCACTAGTTTTAATAAGTTTCCGCCAAAATGTTAAGAGAGACAATCTGGGATGTGGGCTGTCTTATGCACAATGTCCTTGAGTTACCTCAGAATCTTCAAATCACAGAATTCTCACAGAGAAACTGAAAGCAGTTAGTATAAACATTGACAAGGTTATCACACTGACACACCACAGATTCAGGAAAAATACTCTGTTCATAAAATATGTCAGTTATAATGAGTTTAAATGATGTAGTTTCTTGTAGTAAGTAAATGTCTTATTTTAGAAGGCATAAAAGATGAAACATTTATTTAAATGTTTTTGAAAATCTACTTAACAGCAGCATAATAATCTGTGTTAAAAATTTGTGTTCCAAACATATACTTTACTATAACTCATTTAATTCATCTGATTGACAAACATAAATAATCTTATAACTCTATTCTGGAAGAAATGTCATGTGATATATTTTAAAGCAGTAGGTTAGCATGATTGTAAAATCTGGTTACCAATATGTGTTTGCTGTGCATTGTTTTGTATAAAGCAGACAGATTTATTCTGGGGACAGCAAGTGGGATGGTGCTCTGCAGGGACACAACTCAGTGAGATCAGATATATATATATATATATATATATATATATATATATATATATATATATATATGTGTGTGTGTGTGTGTGTGTGTGTGTGTGTGTGAGTGTGATGGCTTTTTTTCTGAGAGTCTGCATGGCTATCCAATATGATTTGTAATGATTTCTATGAATACAATGTTTTACTCTATTGACAAAATGAATGTTTGCCACAAGTTTTAATAAGTTTCCGCCAAAATGTTAAGGGAGACAATCTGGGATGTGGGCTGTCTCATGCACAGTGTCCATGAGTTTCCTCAGAAGCTTCACTCACAGAATTTTCACAGAGAAACTGAAAGCAGTTAGTATAAACATTGACAAGGTTATCACACTGACACACCACAGATTCAGGAAAAATACTCTATTCATAAAATGTGTCAGTTATGATGAGTTTAGATGATGTAGTTTCTTGTAGCAAGTAAATATCTTATTTTAGAAGGCATAGAAAATGAAACATTTATTTAAATGTTTTGAAAATCTACTTAACAGTAGCATAATAATCTGTGTTAAAACTTGTGTCCCAAACATATACTTTACTATAACTCATTTAATTCATCTGATTGACAAGCATAAATAATCTTATAACTCTATTCTGGAAGAAATGTCATGTGATATATTTTAAAGCAGTAGGTTAGCATGATTGTAAAATCTGGTTGCTAGTGTGTGTTTGCTGTGCATTATTTTGTGTGAAGCGGACAGATTTGTTCTGGGACGGCAAGTGGGATGGTGCTCTGCAGGGCACGGCTCGGTGAGATCAGATATATGTGTATATATGTGTGTGTGTGTGTGTGTGTGTGTGTGTGTGTGTGTGTGTGTGTGTGTGTATGTATGTATATATGTGTATATGTATGTGTGTGTGTGTGTGTGTGTGTGTGTGTGTGTGTGTGTGTATATGTATGTGTGTGTGTCTGTGTTTATGTGTGTGATGGCTTTTTTTTTTTTAGGTAATAACGCAGGTGTTTCTGAGAATCTGCATAACTATGCAATATGATTTATAATAATTTTATGAATACAATATTTTACTCTATTGACAATAATGAGTTTAAGTAAATGCTCATATACAAACAATTCAAGATTTTTGGAAGCTGTTGATAGAATTCACATGACAGAAAATAGATGCATCTTAATGCATGTAATGTCTGAATCATATTAGCCAAAGTTTTTGATTTAAATGAATGTTAGAACATAATTTTCTCTCCTCTTGATTTCTAACATTAAGATTATTTGAATGCTATTAGAATACAAGTGTTATATATTACATAGATCTATATAATAGTATGAACAGTTTTAAAAAAAAAAAAAAAAAAAGTTTATTTTAGTTTATATGATGCTGTTTTACCAAATGTGTAGTTTTGTCTTGATAGATAATTGAATTGAAAACTGTTAACCTCAGTTAAATATAACTAGTATTAAATTGATAAGGTGGTAGCTGAGGTACTGCTGCTTAGGGTAGGGGGTTAACTTGAGTAGTAAATACTGCTCTAAGTTGGAGTTTTCAACTCCAGGCGGGATGCAAGGTTTAATCCTTACATTATTTTCACTTGTTCATTGTTATATGTATATAGTTTTGACATCCACAATATATTTTGTACACTCATTGTCACTACAAACAAAATTGAATCCTATACAAAATCCCATAAGAGATTTAATAAATACAGCTATGTTTAAAGGTACACCTAAAAGAGGAGATGTAACATTATTTATCTTGTTATTTGTTATTTCGATCATAAGATTCTTGAGTTTTAAAAATGCCAAATGACATCTTTAAAAGGAATTTCTTTAAACATTAATGGATTGAATAATCCGTGTAAAAGGGCAAGCCTAATAAGATACATTAATCTACACAAGGCCAATCTAGTCTTCCTGCAAGAAACCCATCTCTTGAAAAAGATATTGATAAACTAGCCACTAATAAGTATACAGTATTGGTTAGTTCAGAGCACACTCAGAAAAAAAGAGGAGTGGCTATTTTATGGAATAAAAGTATGCCCATTCCTAAAACCATTAAGTCTTATCAGGATGACAAAGGAATGTTTTGTATGGTTACAATACAAATTAATGGGAAGACTTACACTTTAATTAATGTATATTGGATACCTGGAATTGGTATTAATACAGTGAAACATCATATTGATAAGATCATATCATTCTCTGTAGGGGATATTATTTTAGCTGGTGATTTTAATTGTATACTACATGAAAGTGATACTACCACTATAAAGAAAAGAAGAATTACATCTAATGCAAAACATTTAAATGATTTTGCTAATTCTTATCATTTGAATGATATTAATAATCAGATAGAGTCAAAATCATTACCATACACCTTTTTTTCTAACAGATACAAAACTTATTCAAAAATAGATAGGGTCTTTATTTCTAACCAGATGGTAACAGATTTAATTAATTCCAAAATCATTTCATGTCCTATATCTGATCATAACTAAATGTTTTCGAATTCATGATAAAAAATACTCATAATGTTCAGATCAAAAGGATACCAGCATACTTAACTCAGCTAAAAGACTATAAAGAATATATACTTTCAGAAGTACAACATTTTCTAGACATAAATAATACTCCTGAAGTCTCCATTGTCTATGTTTGGGATGCCTTAAAATCATATCTATATGGACAAAGTATCAGATGGTATAATAACAAAAGGAAATCTTGGGATAAGGAATTGTTAGATATTCAAAGTAAACTAGACTCTTATAAACATAATAATAAAGAAAATATTATGGACAAGAAAGTTATTGAAGAAATAAACAAACTAAATGAGAAATACAAAGAAATTTTAACTCATAAAGTTAAAATAACTTTAGAGAAATACAAGTTTTGTCTTATTCAATAAGCCCCAAATACTTACATAGACTTAAAAATAAAACAAAAAGATTGAATAAACAAAACCATATCAAAGAAATCTTTTCTCTAAGGAAAAGAAGAATGTTTCTAGTATACCAGAAATACTGGATGAATTTAGAAATCACTTTCACAAGATTAACCATAACAACATTAACATGGAACCTAAAGATAAAATAAAGGAGTTTATAACCACAAACATGAATAAAAAGCTTAATAAACAACAGATTAAACTATTGGACAAGAGTATTTCATATACAGAAGTTATTACACAAATAAATAAGCTTAAATCAAACAAAGCACCGGGTAATGATGGTATTATACCAGAGATATATAAAATCCTTTCTAAAACTACATATTCATTAATACATAAGGTTTTTATTCTGGCCCAAACTGAGTTAATAACCCCCATCTTGGCAATATACATTTATTTCACCAATTTTAAAACCTAATAAAGATCCAACTAGATGTTCTTCATATCGACCCATCTCATTACTTAATGTTGATTATAAAATGTTTATGAGTATTTTTGCTGATAGATTGAAGACAATTATCCCGGCATTATAGACATAGATCAGATGGGCTTCATTGTAAATAGAAATACTTTTGATAATATAAGAAGAACTTTAACATTAATTGATTTTGCAAATAGGAAAAAGAAAGATTTAACACTTATTAGTCTTGATATAGGTTCAGCATTTGATTTAGTAAGTTGGGACTATCTGTTTACCTTACTGAAATGCACAAATTTCTCTGATGCATTTGTAAATTTAATTGAGCATTTATACAAAGGAACGCTGGCTTATATTAAGGTAGGAACATATGTTTCACAAAAATACCCATTCTTAAAGGTACAAAGCAAGGATGTCCACTTTCTCCACTATTATTCACTTTAGTAATGGAGCCTTGGGCTAATTTGATTAGAAACAGTACTGACATAGAGGGTTTTGAAATAGAAGAAAATACAACATCAAAATTCAACTTTTGCAGATGATGTTCTAATTACATCAGCAGGATCTAATTCTTCTATGCAGTCTTTATTTGATAAAATGATGAATTTTAAAAGTATTTCTGGTTTAATATTCAATGAAGAAAAACTAAAATACTACCTATATATACACGAAAAATACTCTCATTAGTGATTTTACTAAATATGTACCCAACTCAGGTCAGATAACTTATTCAGGTATAATACTATCTAAAGATATTAAATCTATTATATATAATAACTATAATACCTGTTTTCTTAATATACAAAATCTTTTTAATACCTGGAATAATATGTTTTTTACTATGGAGGAGAGACTTACAATTATTAAAATGATAATATTCCCCAAGATTTTATACTTAATACAATCAATAATACTTTCACCTACAAAATAACTATCAAGAAACTGAATACACTAATGTTAAATTTCTTATGGGCACCTAATAGACCTAGGATTGCATTAAAGAAACATACTAATAGCTGGTCTCAAGGGGTATTTCTTTTCCAGACTTTAATTTATATATTATCTCTTCTATTATAAAAGTTATTACTTTATTAATAGATCGGTCATATGTCGCAAAATGGAAAGATTATTGGGAGCTAATTAGTATGCACTTCATGAAAATCTCCTTAACACATAAAAATATGATTATAAATAACTCCATGTTGTGGTTGCTAAAGGAATTTTGTACTTCACCTATTACACCTAAACATATGGTCTGTTACCCATTAAATATTATTATTAGTTATCGTAACTTTATATTCATGCACCCTAAGTATAGGGAATGGAATTTTATTGTATTCCCTATAATTTATACTCAGGGTATGCTTATGTCATCTACTTCTGAAGGAGCTCATTTAGCTATAGATAATAATCTAAAGTACTGGTATCAGCTGATATCTGATAATAAAGTTAAAAATCTAGATTTCTTAAAACAAGAATTTGATCTAAGAGAAACTTGCTGGTTAGAGGTTCAGATCTTTAGACAACATCTCATTGATAGAATAGATCTAATGTCTATAACAGTTAAAGAATCTATTCCAAAACTGATTGATTACTTGATAATAAATTTACAGCATAAAGTTTCTGATAAAGGTAAACTTTCATATATACATAAAATTATCAGACAAGAAACTTTTTACAATGTAGATTCATACTGGAATTATTTCACCTCTATTAATGGGGACCCACCAACTCAACAAGATAAACAATATATATTGGAATCTGCTTATAGAACTACATCTTCCATTGTCTGGAGACTTTATACATGGAAATTTTTACATAGATTTTTTATACACCTTTGATGATGAATAAAATTAATAATAAAGATAATCTATGTAAGAGATGTAATGTAGAAATTAATGCTGACTGGGCTCATATGTTTTATGACTGTATGAAGTTGAAAGAATACTGGAAGTCAATTAATGAATTTTGCAGGCTCTTTTACAGATAATTTCATTATTTCTAAGTCTCTTATATTATTCAACACACCTGTACCTCAATGTGTTAAAAGATTAAGCTTCCCTTGTTATGGTCTATCCTAGCAGTGGCTAGGAAAATAATAACTAGAAATTGGATTTCAGATACACCTCCTTCGTTCAATGAATTTAAAAATGTTATGAATATAATGTGTCATATGGAAATAAGCACAATTAGAATGAGAACAACTAGAAAAACATCACATTTTATTGTATGGGATAATTTACAAAATTTGTTAAAAAAATTCTAATTTCAATAGCACAGTATTTTAGTTTAATTAATTGATCTGATTGTAGTGGATGTCTTTGTAAATACTTTAGTTGTTTTGTTGAATATTATAATAATACCTATTTTTAATTATTTGTATAAATTTGTTATGATATTTCTCTTATATGTTAAAACAATAAACTTGTTTTGAAAAAAAAAAGAAAAGTTTAAGCTGAAAGCGGAGCTGTCTGTAAATGCAGTTGGGAGTGCTGTAAACACAGAAATACTGTAGTGTTGTCAAATAAGAAAACATTAGACTTAAAAACTGTCCATTAATGGCTTAAACTATTAATGGCGAAAACTATTAATTTTAAGCTAGATATTGGTACAGAATATAACATCATAACTAAGACCACATTCAGAGACTTGGGCTTGAAGGGCACAAAGAGTGTAAAGCCATTACTGTATTGAGATATTCAGGGCATAAACAAATACCACTGGATCATAAGGAACTATGTTACATTTATAAGAATAAAACCTATAATCCTTTTTTTCTAAACTGTATGAATGCAACAACTATTTTGGGCATAATGGCTTGTGAACATTTTGGCATGTTTAAATGAATGCACACTAGGTAGTTACAGATGCAGGTACTAGAGGGAAGTAAAAAGTTAGTCAAGACAACAACATGCACGTTCAAGCAGTAGATTTGCAGAGGCATAGTGACAGGCTATCTTCATGTTCATGAAGCTGGTAATTTTCTATATTTCATGCAAGAACTGGTTTGCAGATTTCTGAAGACAGTAACTCACAGATTTAAAAAGCAGTCAATTTGAACATTTGTGCAGTACCATCCAGTAAACCAAAAATGCAGAATTCAGTGAAGACCTGCTTTGAAGAGCATAATGCAAGTAAAAGTATGAAGTTTTATGTTTAGTTTGATATTTTTGATCAGTTTATTCATAGAGATTGGCTATATATTACAGTAAAAAATAAATGCAGAAGTTGCACCTGTTTTTCTATGCAAGAAAAAGGATTACTGTAGCTTTGAGAGAGAAATCTGAAAAAGGAATTGAGATAAATGGAGGGAACAAGCATGACTGCAAAGGAAACTAAATAAAAGCATGGGTGAATAGCATGATGACATTTGTCAGATCAGACAAAATCAGAATATGCAGTGATTCACCAGACCCAAACAAATCAATTTTGGGGGACCACTATATGTTTTAGATAGTTGACAAGGTCATTTCCACTTTGACTAGGGCAAAACATTTCTCATAGCTTCATGCTAACTAGGGCTTCTGACAAATTAAGCTTGACCCAGGCAGTCCCATACTCCACTTAGGGACACAGGTTTCGGAAAACACTATCTGGACAGCTGCAGCATAGAAAATGAGGGTCTGGAAGGTGTTATAAATATCACTGAAAACATACTACTATAGAGAGATTCAAAGGAACAGCATTACAAAAGAATGAAAAAATATTTGATTGGCTAAAACAAAAGATTAGATAAATATAAATGCCAGTTGTATGTGACAAGCATCAGAAACGTGGAACATGTTCTGATGAGTAAGGGTATTTTACTGAATCCTGCAAAAAAGAAACACTATCACATAAAATACTAGACATGCAAGGGAGTAAAACAGCACTGACTTGTTTCATTTTAAGGACTGTCATTATTAACTACTTTTTCAGTGATCATGAGGTCACAAAACTACATGATACATCACCAAATTAAGTCATTGAGCTTATTAAAGTTCTTTTTTTCACATTAAGTCACTAAAATCATTGTTACAAATTATGGAGTCTTAAATTTTTTTTCTTTTCCTGAAAATTTCTGTAGCCCAAGGACTGCCTAAGCTAGTTCCATGGGAAGCCACAGTCATGCACAAATTTAAGCAGCTAAAATGAAGAGTCCACATCAGTTAAATATTTTGTGAAAACAATGCAGACACGGAAATGAGAAATGATAAAGCATGACAGTGACATGCTAGAAGGACTGCCTAAGCTAGTTAAATCAAAGCTATCTGAATTTCCAATGCCACATCGGGTCTATATTAAGTGATAAAAGATTCTCTTCTTCGAACACATAATAATTGACACATATACAGCAAACGTAAACCGTGGACGGCCACGTCCTCAAATTTTTTCCTCGAGAAAAAATTCACGTGGCCGTAAAATAAAAAACAAACCTTAAAACACTAATTAAGTGGGGGGCTTTGACCCCCCACACCCCCCTAACTAAATATACCAACTCCGAGATCGCTCTACATTGAAGAAAAGGGCAATTCCTGATAATGGCCAACTGAATTTTTTCCCGAGGAAAAAATTTGTGGACGTGGTCATTCGTGGTTTACAGCATTTGCTGTATATGTGTCGATTATTATGTGTTCAAAGAGATTCTTTGATCACATAATATAGACCTGCCACATGGTATTCCAGCCTTAGAAGTAATGGAAAATTGGGTGTTCTGAAAATCTCATGTCACATGCTATTCTAGCCTTAGTAGTGGAAAAAAAATTGGATGTTCTGGGGACTAAAAATATAAACTGATAGTATCTATTCTAACCGCATTATTATGCTATTGCACATCAGTGACATTACTCAAACTACTTTTACTGAGCCTGTAAAAGGTAATGCTAATTATATTGCTATGTCTTCTAAAAGTGTGAAAGTGTAAAAGATATGAATTGTGTGCAGATAACTATGCATAACACTGGGCATCATTGTGCTGTGTTCGCAGCCCAGTTTTAGACAGTCTTTAATAAGAATCAGGACCTGGAAACTACAGTGAATGAAATAACTAAAATAACAGGAAGGGTAAAATGAATTATATAGGTCCAATAAAGCCATGCATCCCAGTTTAAAAAGCTTGCAGGTCTATTTCAAGGATTACAATTCCAGCAACAGAAAATTAGAGGAAAAAAAAAAGAATAGAATCAGAACAAAACTAAAATACAAGAAACAAGTTGTTGGAATAGAAGACCTATCCTTGATTTAAGAACTTGAGAATATTGAGAAGACTTATAGAACCTAACCAATGGGACTGTCTTTAAGGAATCCAAATAACAAGTTACAAAACAATTTGCCTAAACATCTGTCGTATAGGTATGGTAACAATATAAACAATCTTTTTTCAGTGAATTGCACAGCAATCTCATGATTCATAAGCATCACATATTTGTCTACTGTGTGAAAAAAATAAGAATGGGTGGTACTTCAAGTCTGATATTTGTAGACTATCGAATGGACAAGACCAAAAGAGAGGAAGGCATATGCCTGTTTAAGAAGTACACTTTGGGGAAGGTGATGAGCAATATATTAATGCCCATCAAACATGAAGATTATATGGAGAAACATGCCACTAGCTATTTGTACTCCTAAGGAAACACAAACAGAAATGCATATAGTGGACATCTTACTTCAGTTCTATCTCATAGCCAGAGAGGATAACTTCACAGATCCTGAAAGTATTTTCAGTCATATATCTCAGTTTATTTATTTTTAGTTAGTTAGTTATTGTAACTGTTGTCTGTTTTTATATGTTCAATTTGATTTTTTTAAAGTTTTTAGATAGCTATGGAAATAGGGTATTATTAAAAAAATGTTTATATGTCTTTGAAGTATGCTAAGACAGCTATTGTGAATGCCAATGCAATGTATTCTGTATTATAATTGTATATATACATATATATATATATATATATATATATATATATATATATATATATATATATATATATATATATATATAAATATATGCTAGTTATAGTAAACACATTTGGAAGACAAACATGTTGCTATTAGGAAATAATTGAATAAAATATTCTTTTGTTCACAATTATACATCAAAATTTTAGTTGTGTTGATGTTGTATAAATATGGCATATCCCCTGATTATTTAACACAATATAAAGGAATACAAGGCAGAGTAATTTTGGTGAGTTTGCCAATATTTCAACAGAATCAATAATATGTTCTTTATATTGTCCTTTTACTAGTTATAATAATGTCTTGTTTGATTTTGAGAATGATCTAAAGTACTAAATATCCATCTGGTAATATCTGTTGCAGTATGGAATGCAAAAACATCTAAACAAGTTATTTCTCATACTGAATTATGCATTGAAGATGCTGACTTTCTTTTTTTTAGAAGACAGATTTTAGATCCTCTCTGACATACTGTATAAAAATTTCTAAGTTATTTTCTTTGTTCTTGTGTCTTTATGTTTCTGAATGTAAGATTTTTTCTTTTTTTGTATGTATACAGATTATAAAATACAGGCATTTGAGAAATGTACTTGCAAGCAGGCAGTCTTGGCTGGTGCAAGATAAAGAACTGTCTACCATATCAGACAATAAATGATCAAATATTGAGTAAGTCACTCACAGCTTGTGTTACGTGTAAACAAATGGGATACTTTCAAATATATGCCTTTTCAAAAGTAAAAAAAATATGGTACAAAAGGACAAATCAATATAAAAGTTAAATAAAATCTTAAACTAGAAGTGATGGAGGAGCAGTTATTGTATAAGTATGATAGATATGAGCAGTTTTAGAATGATGTTTATTAGGCAATGTAAAAGAAATGAAATACAGCACTAGAAAATATGATTAAAGGTTCACAAAAATAAATATTTTTCTTCAGAAGAAAAAGCAAACCATCTGCACCTCAATTTAAATGAATAACAGTAAACTATCATTACAAAATAATCTGACATATTACATGGTCAAGTATGGTACCCACTTACTTTTTTCTGATTTATATGACTCAGCACAAAACACAGTCACTTAGCAGATAGATCAGTATCTGGTTAAGAAATTATATATTTGCCAAAAACAATATCTCAAAGACAATTAATAAACTAAAGAAAACTAAGACACATTAAACTGATATGTTACCATAACATGTATACATGAAATTTCAAAGACCTTACTCCATATGTCTTTCACTTATTACAAAATTGTATTCAGTGCAATATGCTGGTGCACCTTTGATAAATGGGATGACAAAGAAAGCAGCAGATATTAATATTTTCATCAAATATCACATTAACTACAGACTACTCAACAGCAGCTAAAAAGCAAATACAAATTTATTTCTGGATTAGAAAAATATTTCCAATTTACTTCACTTATTGTTTGGGCAGATTAATGTCAGTTGCAGATAAAATGTTTCAGTTTCTTGATTATTTAGAGCTAAACAGTATTCATTTTCCAACCAGTCTCAATTTATAGTCTTAAGACTGTTCCAATGCTTTCAGTTTAATAAAGAGATAATTTATACTTAAAGAGTTTTACAAAACTATAAAGCTTGGATGCATATATACAGACAATCTCTATAAATTTGTATATGTTTCAATTAAAGTCAACAGTCAGGTGATTCTGTTCACATTACATTTGGGGTTGGGCAGAACTGCTTATCGCCTTACCTTACAAAGGATATGTTTTAAAGAATAAAAGTAATCATTGGCTGCCTATGTAGAGGATTTGCTACTAGTTTCTGAACATTACAAAACACTGCAATTATTAATAGATTCCATGCCTAAATCAATCTCAGAATTAATAGGTTCTACAGTATGGAATGGTAAATCTATATTATCTCCATGTAATATAAACTTCCATCCATGTAAGTAATAATTTCCAGTTGCATGTCAATTCATATTTAGGTGTTATTGACACTGTTATGCATGCTATGCTAATTTGTATAAAATTATGGTACTTATGTATAAGTATTCAAACCAAGCAAATAGTAGCATCCTAAGTATTTTTCTTTATTAAGGGTTATAGAGTGCAATAAAGATATATATGTTTCATAGCACAGTGGCAGCAAGTTAATCTTTAATTGTAAAGGTTCAATATTTGATTCTCAGTACAAAACAATTGCCTGGCAGTTAGCCAGGACTAAAGCTTTGACTTGTTAATAAGCTGCTTCCAGTTCCAAGGATAAAGTTTTTGAATCTTTCCACCTTCATTTGACCACTGTGTCTTTGAGAAAACCACTTGACCAAAGAGAGTTTTGGAACAATTTGGGAATTTAGGCTAGACTCTTAAATAGACTCCTGGACAGCATGCCTATTAACAACCTATGAATAACTGATCATATTTCTTGCAAAAAAGTTGATATCTCCACAATCAGTGCTCTTAAAAACATTTAGAAGAGTATTCAAAACATTTATAGACAGATTGAATCACAAGAATCCAGTTGGATTTGGGTATCCAAACATGGACTGATTGGGGGTTCTTTTGACTTTGTCGATGACATTTATAATAGCAGCTCAGTATTTTATTAATATAGTTTACTTTCAATATGTTATATCCCACACAGCTAAATTAGCAAACATTTTTCAGGAAATTCAGAATATCTAGTTGAGTGTCACCTATGTCACTTGATTACAGTTAAGTTACTTGTGCCTATAGCTATCAGATATAATCTAGGCAGTCTGGTTTTACAAAGGCTTGCGTCCATTGGGTATATAATGGATTAAAAACGTATATAATAGTTTGTGTTTTTTTTCAACTCAGAAAAAAAAATCTCCACTGTATATTTATTTTTTCTTGCTAGAGGCATTATTTCATCAAAAATTAAGAATTTACCACATTCAAATAATGTAGAGACTTTATTAAGAAAATATGTATGATGGACATTCAATAACATTAGATTTTTACAAATAAAGCAGACATTATCTAGAATCTATAAATTAGCTATAAAATGAGATTTACATGGGTCTATTTTAGATACTCGAACTTTCAAAAGTTCGACTGTCATATGGTTGACACCATATGATTGAACTTTTAAAAGTTCAAAAATCTAATAAAAAAATTAAACTATACAAATAACCTACCTGAATGTTTTAAGCAGGGGGGCAAGCCCCCCTGCACCCCCCCACCCCCCACGCTCTTTAAATATACCAACTCCGAGATTGCACTACAGTGCAGAAAAGGGAAATCTTCTCATTCTGCACCATACAGAGATCTCTGTTAAAACATTGAAACTTTCAATAATTCGATCATATTGTGTCGACCATATGACAGTCAAACTTTTGAAAGTTCGATCATCTAATATAGACCCAATTTACATTTATCACAGATAAGAAAATAGGAGCTACTTGATGTCAATAAACGAGAAATACTTTCATTTTTCATTTAGATCATAGTATTTTATCATTAAGATAATTAGGAGTCTGTCTTCCTTGAGCTACCCAGACCAACTTAAAGCACTCCCTGTATTTTATATTTCCTACAGACTCTTGAGAGAATACCTCTGTCTAGCATACAGAGCCTTGAATTATCCATTTCTATGCAATTTCTTGTATATCCACAAACTAATAACACCCTAAATACCTGCTCAGGACATCTTAACTTCACCAAAATGTACATATGACCTGCAGGACAGATAAACATGTATCTCAGAGAATCCCTCTTTTACAGAATAAACATCCTTTGGACATAAAGCAAAGTAGCTCCCAAATCGTCTTTAAGTGTAATGATGAATGGATAGGCAATCACAAATACAACCTAGGTCTGACTCCTCAAGTCTTCAATGAAAGAGGCCAAATCCTGGTATAAATTAAATATTTCACTTGGTACCTACAATATGGGATATTATGGCCAGGCTACTAAAGATCCTTTGGACCAATTACCAAGTATTAATCTACAAGCCTATGAAGAACCTGATCAGTAGAAGGCAACCTATGAAAATATTGTCTTTGGATAAAAAAGAAGTTATGTACTTACCATAACGTTCCATGTTTGTAGTCCATCTTGCCTATATTCTTGCTGGATGGGTTGGGAGCAGATAATTGGCTCTGACTCGGCCTATACTAAAGCTCAAGAGCTTTTTACTGGCTCGAAGCTAGCCCCTATCCCATGGTGCCTCACGGCAATTCCCCAGATCTAGTTTGCAAGAAAGTAATAAATACCTATCAGGTAATAATAATAAGAAAGAAGCTGAAAAAATACAGGAAGGGATTAGAAACATAATCCATTCCAGGTGGACAATAAAGAGCAAAGTCAGGCAGCCCCAAAAAACGGTCCACTAGATCCCCCAGAAATGGGAAGGGGGTTGGAGGGAGGGACGCAAGAATACAGGTGAGATGGACAACAAACATGGAACGTTATGGTAAGTACATAACTTCTTTATGTTATGTAGTCCTATTTCGCTGTAATTCTTGCTGGATGGGACAGCATCCCTAGCACTTTTATCCTGGGTGGCTCAAGTGAAGAGACTCTTCAGCACAGTGGATCCAAAGGATGACCTGTCCTGGAATGCCAAATCCAATTTGTAATGAGTGACAAGTGTCTGTGGCCTTGCCCAAGCAGCTGCTGCACAAATAGTATCAACTGGGAGCCTAGATCTAAAGGCACATGAAATAGCTACAGCCCTAGTAGAGTGACCTTTAGCTTTTAACGGTAATTGTCTACCAGCTTGTTGATAAGCAAAGGATATGCAATCCGAAAGCCATTTTGAAAGAGTAATTTTTGAAACAAGTCAGCCTTTCCTTTTGTCAGAAAAGGAAACAAAAAGTTGATCAGATTTCCTGAATTCTTTGGTCCTGCATATAGAATCTGAGTATCTTGTGGACATCTAGCTGGTGAAGTCTATACTCTGATTTATTAGAGTGGTTTGGAAAAAACACAGGTAGCTCAATGGTAGTATTCAGGTTGTGTTCTGAGCATACCTTAGGAAGAAAGGAAGGGTTTGTCCTAAGAGAGATTCTATCCTTGTGAAAGATAATGTAAGGAGATCGAATAGTTAGGGCTTGAAGTTCCGAGACTCTCCTAGCCGATGTTATAGCTACCAAGAACAGGGTTTTCCATGATAACAATTTTAAGTCTGATGACGAGGATGGTTCAAAGGGTGCAGGCATCAAAGATGAAAGGATTAAATTTAAGTCCCGGGGTTCTAAAGGTTGTTTTATTGGGGGCCTAAGAAGAACTCCTTTTAAGAAGGTTTTACAGAGGGAGTGTTGCATGATTGGATTTCCCATGAAACCAAAATGGAAACTGGAAATGGCAGCTAAATGAACTCTAACTGTAGTGGCTGCCAGTCCTTCATGAAAAATTGTTGTTAGGAAGGATAAAATGGATTCTAAAGGAGCTGTATATGGATCTAAGCCCCGGTTTGTAGCCCAAAGGAAAAACCTTTGCCATTTGCTAGAATATAGTTTCTGAGTGGAAGGTTTATGGGATGAAATTAGGATGTGTTTGACCATTGAAGATAAGGGAATGCACCTGGCTATACGTGGAATTAGAGCAGCCATACTATCAATTTGAGGGTGTGGATGGAGGGGTGGAACTGTCCCAATTAATGAATCAGGAGATCTGGAGATGGATCGAGAATCCATGGTTCTTCCAAAAGGTAGGGCCACAGGAAAGGAAACCGAACTTGTCGAGGCCAGTAAGGAGCAATGAGGATCAAGGAACTTCTCAATTGTCTTGCTTTCTGTATTACTTTGGATATGAGTGGAAAGGGAGGAAAGGCATAGAGAAGTGCCCAGAGCCAATCATGAACTAGAGCATCCCTGGGTGACATCCCCGGATGGGGAATGAGGGCAAAGTAGCTGCTGCATTTGGTGCTCAGGTGAGTGGCAAATAGATGGCAGCAAGGCTGGCCCCATTTGTGAAAGATATCTTTCGCAACCACTGGATTCAGGGACCACTCGTGAGGCATCAGAACTGCTTGGCTGAGTTTGTCCGTTATTACTTTGGATTTCCCCAGGATATGGATTGCTATCAGGAAGCGTTGAGTATCCATCGCCCATTTCCAAACTCATAAGGCCTCTCTGCAAAGCGGGTAAGACTTGGTCCTGCCTTGTTTGTTTATGTACCACACAACATACATGTTGTCAGACTGAATTGCAATCGTTCCAGTGGGAAGGGAGCTGTGAAGTGCTTGTAACGCATATAGCAACACTCTCATCTCCAGAACATTGATGTGTAAGTGGTTCTCATGGTTTTGCCAAGTACCTTGGACTGTCTTTCCCAGATAATGCCCCCCCCCCCATCTGGGAAGAGTCCATGGTCAAAACTGCTTTCTCTTGGAGAGGAACAAGTGGACGACCTATGACAAGTTGTTTCGTGTGTAACCACCATGTCAGATCCCTTTTGCATGCATTTGTTATTAACATCTAGTGAGATAATGGAAGGTCTTGCATCGACCATTGTGCAAACAGCATACATTGGAGAATTCTCATATGTAGACTAGCAAGAGGAACTAATACGATGGCGGAAGCCATAGTCCCTAGGACTTGAAGGACTACTCTGGCCTGGACTCTTTGTTTATTTAATAAGGATCTGATCTGATTGCATAGAGATTCCACTCTTTCCTGTGTTAGCTTTACTGACATGGTGGTTGTGTCTATTTCAGAGCCTAGATATACAATATGCTGCGAGGGAGATAAGACTGACTTTTGCAAGTTGACAGTGATGCCTAGGCTGGCGCACAAGGATAGAGTCTCATCCCTGGTAATTATGAGATGATGCTTGGTGGTAGCAGTGAGGAGCCAGTCGTCTAGGTACAGAAACACCTGGAATCCTTGACTTCTCAGATGAGCCGTTACCACTGCCATGCAGTTGGTAAACACTCTAGGGGCTGTAGTGAGGTCAAAGGGCAGTGTTCTGAACTGAAAATGGCTAGCTACCAGCCAGAAGCTTAAGTGTCTCCTGGAGCACCTGTCCATTTTGATGTGGTAGTACACATCCTGGAGATCAACTGGGCACATCCAGTTGTCTTTCCCGATAAAGGAAAATATCGACTGCAGAGTGACCATTCGGAACTTTGATTTTCTTATATGCTTGTTGAGCCTGCTGAGATCTAGAATTGATCTCCAGTCCCCTGTCTTTTTTGGAACTAAAAGGAATCGAGAATAAGTTCCGGATCCTACTTGCTCTGTGGGGGCTTCTTAGATGACTCTTTTTTGTAGCAACGAAATGACCTCTGATGTTGCATGGTCTAGTTGGATGTGTAGTACGTCCGACAGAGACCAGTTTGTTGGGGGTTCGGAAATAAAGGGAATCCGGTAATCTCTGGATATTACTGTGTGTACCCAACGATCTTGAGTGATAGTTAGCCAGGCCTTTGGGTACAGCGATATATGACCCCCGACTGCCTCCAGAGATGGACAGTCGGGCAACCCCTCAGGGTCGATGGAAGGAACGATCAGAGAAAGCTTCTCTGTCTCCCTGATGTAGTGGACCTCCTCTGCTGTGAGGGCAGCGTCTTCCATTATATCCTCCCCCTCTGCCCCTGGGGAAGGGTTGACCTTGTGCCTGAAGAAAACCTTTTTTGGGATTTGCGGAACCACATTTTCCTTCCTGTATTACCCTTGGGATAGGGTCTGGATGGGAGAGAGAAATGGACTCCAATGGCAGATAAGGTTTTTCCTTCCTGCTCTTTTTCACTTGGGGTCCAAAAAGAGATGAACCATCAAAGGGAACGTTAGTGAAGGAAGACTTGAAGGATTCCATAAAATTACAAAGACGCATCCATGAATGTCTCCTGAGGGCTATTCCTGCTGCGGCTGCCCTGCTCTCTCCATCTGCCACATATGAGATCAGCCTCATGGAGGAGTTAGCTATGGAAGTAAGGGTGGAGAGCTGCGTGGAAGCCTTGTCCATGGAACCCGGAGCTACTGAACCCTAACTCTTTCAGGAGATCCCTCTGAAGACGACTGAAATGAGTCCGGTAATTCAGCAATCTTAGTGTAAATGCCGCTGAAGAAAAAGTATGCTTCCCGTCCTGGACTCCTTGTTAGGAGGATGGATATTAGAAGACGTCTCAGATAATTCCTTCTTGGTGGCCACTACTACCACCATAGCATCAACTGGAAGTCCCTTGCTAAGGAAAGACTTGTTCTCAGGTGCTATCATAAATTTGTTTGGCCTCATCGGGATGGCTTCCACTGAATCTGGAGAGGTCCATGCTTTCCACGAAATGACCCCCCAAATTGGTCATATAAGGTGGTGTCAAGATACACTGATTCATCCTCAGTAGGGTTAGAGGTCTTCCAATCACCCCTCTCTCTAAGAATTTCTAGGATATCAGAGAAGGAGACATCCTCAGAAGGAGATCTAGGGGACCCTTCTGATTCCTCTAAATTAGTGTCTGATGTGACAGACTCAGGGGAGTGGACATGTTTCCTCTTACATAACCTTTTCCGAGGGAGCTCTCCAGTGGGATAATCTGGGGAGGTCTCGGAAGAGGGGGCACCTCCAATGGGGGCTACTTGGGCCTCTGGTTCCCTCTACGCTGTGGGGATGGCAGGGGGAAGTGGTTGCTGCCTGCTGCTGGTGGGACACAGGTTCCAAAGGAATGGCTTTGGCACAGGATAAAGCCTTCTCTATAGCTTCAAAAGCCTTCCCCCCCACTCCGAAGAACACCTCCACTCCGAGGGGGCAGATGGTTGATTCCTAGCAAAAGGGAACGGCTTTGAAGCAGAAGTGGGAGCCGAGCTGAGTCGAGCCGAGGCTCCGAGAGGGAGGGTCAGTTCCGAAGAGAACCCAGGGTGACTGTCCTCCTCGGAGTTGACACGAGAGTGTTGACTCCCAGAACCCTCGGCTCCAGACTGAGCCATCAAGGATAGAGTAATTGGCTTTGAGGAAACAGGCTGAATCCCCGGAGCCAAAGGGTCGAAGACAGAAAAACCTGACATAATAGGCTCCGAGAGCGAAGCAGTCAGAGGAGGAACAGTGATCGGTACGAGGGATGGCTCCAAGACCTTTGGGTCTAGAGGGGTCAATTTTCTAGCCAGAGCTGGATCCAAAAGCAACCTCTTCACCACCCTCTCAATGTCCTCATCTGATAGGGTCCTGGAGGATCTGGTGAAGACTGAAGGAGACCTCCTTCTCTCCAAAATAGGAGATCTCAAAATAGGAGATACAGTCTCGATGTCAGGCAAAACCTTCGGTACCGAAGACTGTCGCAGAATCGATGGAATAGACTGCACCGAAGATGAAGCAGAGTCAGAACTGGAACTCCTTGGTTCCGACGCTTTAGACTTTTTTGTCGGTTCCAAAGTTGGGGCCGATGATTTTCTCTTTGAAGATTTTGGAGCTGCCTGACCAAGTTCCAGCTGTTCCTGGAAGGAACTGGTCATGAGACCCCTGTCAATAACCTTTCTCTTCCTTTCATTTAACACTCTTGTACTAAAAGCGTGACAGAAGGTGCAAGGTTCCTGTAAATGGGCTTCGCCCAGACAATATACGCAACTGGTGTGGCTGTCTGTAAGAGACATTTTTTGTGCACACCTGTCGCATATTTTGAAGCCTGAAGGGCGATGATCCTTGTGATCCTTATCTTTATCTTTAGACATAGGTAAAGACTAAAAAATAAAAGTATAAGGAAGAAGAAAAGTTTTTTTTTTTTTACAACATTCACACACACCCAGGGAGGAAAGGGCCTCTAACTTAAATGGGCACTACGGCCCTCTAACTTAAACGGCACTATGGCCCTCTAATTTAAACGGGCCGTACATTCCTAAGGGGGGAATAGGGGTTGAAAACTTTCAAAAAAACAGAAGCACAACACCGAAGAAACTATTAATATATATATATATATATATATATATATATATATATATATATATATATATATATATATATAAAACAGAAAAAGGTGGTAGAAAAGGACTAAATAAGTAAAAAATCGTTCTACTTAGCCAGTAAGACACAACCTCGAAATTTTCGTGGCAAACGAGATCTGGGGAATTGCTGTGAGGCACCATGGGATAGGGGCTAGCCTCAAGCCAGTAAAAAGCTCTCAAGCTTTAGTATAGGCCGAGTCAGAGCCGAATATCAGCTCCGAACCCATCCAGCAAGAATTACGGCGAGATAGGGCTACATAACATCATATATTATAATATTTTTATATTATCTGTAAATGTAAATGATCTCAGATATATACTAAAAAGAAAGAAAAGTGAACTATATTAAAAATGTAGAGTACAAATAGCTGTGCTACAGGAGACACATTTGGGAAGAAATGAGCATGTGAATTTGATAAAAAAAGGTTTTCAGGATGGTTATTCAGCAGAATACCTGGGAACAAAGGAAAAGAGTACTTATATTAATTGCAAGAGGCACTCCAATAGTGATATAAGATACTAAAAAAAGATAATAATGGCAGATTTGTAGTATTAAGGGGCTACTGGCAAGACAGGAGGATTACTCTGGCATATATTTATATTCCACTTAAGACTGCTATAATGGAGCTTAAAAAAATTATGGGAGAAATAATCAGCTTTCAGCGGGGAATATTACTTATAGGTGAGGACAGAAATTTGATTTGAAGCAGTGAAGATGTACTGGGGGCCCAGAAGGAAAAATATAAAAGGAGGGTAGACGTTTGAAGAAATTTATGAAAATATTTGGCATGGAAGAATTGAATTCAGTAGAAGGAGTTCGGAGTGAATTTACATATCATTCTCTAAGATACAAAAATTGGTCTAGACTAGACAGAACATATATTTCATAAGAACGTGCATTTAATTGAAAGTTTTGATACACATCCACTAATTATTTCAGATTATATGCCAATAATAACTAAAATAAAAATGCAGGGTAATGAAATAAAAATGAGATACTTACATTTTCCCACCTATATGCTGAAAAGAGAGAAATGTAAGGAATGGGTAGTGGAAATTATTTGAGAATTATTAGAGAAGACAGAAATTTCTTCTGAAAATACAGCTAAGGACTGGGATAAAATTAAAGTGGAGTTTAAAAATAGGTTGGAAATAAAAGAAAGAGAAATACGGTTAAGACGTAACAAGAATTAATTAGAGGGGCTGACAAAGATTAAAATAGTGCAGAATAGGGGGAATCTCATAAAACAAGAAGAGAAGCAATTGCAGAATACTTAACAGAAAATAAGGGATTACCTCTATAATATGCATGAGTTTAGAAAGATTACTGTTAAACAACTGCTTTTTGATAATAACTCCAGAGCACATTTAGCACAATGACTCAGGCAACAGAAAGTAGAAAGGTTTGCCGCCAAGCTTAAGGAGCCTATAATAAGGAAGGCAATAACAGATCCTGTAGCGGTATTAGAAATATTTTGGAAATTCTGTTAAAGTCTATATAAAGCAGAGAAATATGGAAAGCAAGAAAATGTACAAATAGAAGTGTTTATAGAAGAATTAAATATGCCAAGGTTAGAGGTATATGAGGTTCAATTACTAACAGGATAGGAGATGAAAATGCTGATGTATAACCAATCCACAGGAAAGTCCTCAGGAATAAATGATATTCTTGTGGAAGTTTGATAGCTAGGAGGGAAAAAACTGATAAAGATCTGGAAGTTTTTGTTTAACAATATTTTAAAGAAGAGGAGAAACACCAACATCCTTGAAGAAAACTGTGGTGGCTGTAATACCTAACAAGGGTAAAGACCCATCAGATCCAGCTTCATACAGGCCCATTTCAATCCTAAACCATGCTTATAAAGTGCTTATGTGTATGATGAGTAAATGAATAGCAAAGATGATGCCAAAATTGATAGATATTGATCAATGTGCTTTTGTGGAGTGGAGGCAAACATTTAACAAAATTAACAGAACATCAATGATCCAGAGGGATGCAGAATGTAAGAAAATACCACCGTTGTTGGTAAGTCTTGATGCAGAAAAAGTATTTGACAGAATAAGCTGGGAGTTTATGAGCAGGGCAATGGAAGCATTTGCATTCCTTGACAAAATTATAAGGTTGATTAGGAGGATATATAAGGGATCGGAGGCAGAAAGTAAAATGGGTGGATTCTTCTCTGATAATTTTTGTTTGAGCAGAGGAACCAGGCAAGGGTGTCATCTTTCCCCTTTGTTATTTGCATTATATTTAGAACCACTGGCAAAGAAATGATGGGAGTCAGAAATTCAAGGATATAATTGGCATGATAATCAAGAAAAGCTGGGTCTGTTTGTAAATGATATTATTTTATACCTGATAAAACCAAAAAAGATATTTCAGTGTTGTGGAACATTTTGAGACATTTTCATATCTTTTCAGGATACAAAATTAATGAAGCTAAAACAAAGGCAATAGCTGTAAATTATGTGCCCACACATCAATTAGTTCAGCAGTATCCATATTTATGGGGACATAATAAAAGTAACTATTTATGAGTATGGATTAAAAAGATTTCTGGTGTGGCAGCTAAGGATATGTGGGAAAAGACTAAACAAAAAATAATACAAAAACTTGAGAAATTGGAAGCTCTGTTTTATGGATAAGGATGGCAAGATACAATCAGTTAAAATGTTTTTAGTCCCTTTAGTTTTATACAAAGCTCAGGCAGATTTTTAGCAACAAGAGGATAAGTTGTGGATAGCAATTAATAAAGAGCTAAAGGATTTTATCTGGAAGGGAAGATGACAAGAGTCAAGTGGGATACGCTGATTCTTCCAACAGAACAAGGCAGTCTGGGATTTCCCAATTTGAAGGGGTTTTTCAGAGCTACGCAGTTAAGGCTCCTATGCATAGCACAAGCAGAAACTTATAATACAAAAGGGGAAAGGGATGATGATGAAATAATGGGGAAGCTTAACAAACAAGGAGATACTGGGATTTTGGATGCAGATTCTTAAGGAGAATAACAATAACCATACAAAATATTATATATTAGAAAGTATTCTAAGAAATAAGCCAACACGGTTATGGAGAAAGGAGATTCTGATTGTAGGGATGACTGCAATTAGGGATACAGACAATAGCCAAGAAAGGACTGTAATTTATTGGAGAAAATTGGCAAAAGAACCAAGGTGTTGGGAGCAACTAATCAGAGAGGAAAATGTAATAGAATGGGAAGGGGCCAAGAATTTATTTGAACTACAGGCTAGAGACTGCCTTCCCTATCAAGGATTGATATTAGAGTATAGGCAAAGAGAAGGAAATAGGGGGATCCTAAATGAATGACCAGCACTGGTAGAGTTTTTTTAGTAGAATCTAGAACAGAAGTAAAAAATAAATAATTAGTACAGCATATAAAATATTGCATGTTAACTATAAGAATCAATCAGAGAAGGTAGAAAGGATTAGGAAGAAAGATTGGATAAGCAATTCATAAAGAAGCAGTGGGAGGATATATGTATCTCTCCCAAATATGCAATAAAGTCTAGAAGATTTAGGATCTTTGCTTGGAAGTGTTTATATAGATATTCTTATATCCCAAGTAGACTCCAAACATTTTTCCTCAGGTAGTTAACCAATGTTGGAAATCTGATGGGGAAGAAAAAAAGAGGCAATTGGAAACATATTTTCTAGGAGTGTAATGAGTTGGCAGACTTTAAAAATTCTCTACAGACTACTCTATCAGAAATACTGGGTGAGCAAATTGGTAGGACTAAAGAATGCTTTTTTGAACTATGATACAGAATCAGAATTGCCTAGACATAGTAAGGAAATGGAAATCAAAGTCTAAACAAACTGTACTAGAAGTAGTGAATATAGTAACAGAGATAAAACAGTTGGGAATGGGATCCTTGGAAAAAGGTAAGAGCAAATTACATAAAAAAGAATGGGAATTGTGGGAACAATACATGCAGAGGAGGAATGAGGTTTAAAGGAAGGCAGGATTTGAATGAGCTATGTAATGTTTGACAGCGACTGTATAGATTATAAGTGATGTATAATGTTTGCAACTAAAATTATGCCAGTATTGTTTGTTTCCATTTATATAAATATATGATTGCCTATGTCATAAAAAGAAGTTATGTACCTACCATAACGTTCCATGTTAGTTGTCTTCATCTCGCCTTCCTTCTTGCTGTTTGGGTTTGGAGCCAATCCTCGGCTCCGACTCGGTCATCTTCAATAGCTCGAGAGCTGTTTACTGGCTCGAGGCTACCCCTTATCCTATGATGCCTAGCAAAAGCTACCCAGATCTCGTTTGTAATAGCTAATCCCAGACATAAGTTGAGAAAACCAGTTATCTAAAAACTGGTTGTTCAATACATCTAATTATAGAATAGGTTACGAAAAACCTGGCCAGAAGAACAATAAGGAAAAAAATACTCAGCCAGTGAAAACAAAAACACCTCTCAGTCCACTAGGCCAGGGGAAGGAGAGAGGGATGCAAGAAGGAAGGCGAGATGAAGACAACTAACATGGAACGTTATGGTAGGTGCATAACTACTTTATGTTAAGTTGTCTATCTCGCCTTCGTTCTTGCTATTTGGGACAGCGTTCCCTAGCACCTAACATCCTGGGTGGCTCATTGGAACAGACTCTTCAGAACAGTGGAACCAAAGTCAGCTCTGCTCCGGGAGACCATATTCACCTTGTAATAAGATATAAAGATATGAGGGTTTGCCCACGTGGCAGCTGCACAGACTGAATCCATGGTCAACCTAGACTGTAAAGCTATGGAGGTGGCTAATACCCTGGTAGAATGACCTTTTGGTTTAGCTGGTAACTCTTTATTCTGTAACTGGTAAATAAAGGTAATAGTATTAGATAACCATCTGGATAAGGTCACCTTGGAAACTGGGAGGCCTTGTTTGTTGAAGACATAAGAGAGAAATAACTGGTCTGACTTCTTTAGTTCTATGAAGGTAAAAACGCAATTGTCTATGAATATCCAGTTGGTGGAGCTTGTATTCTGCCTTGTTGCTATGATTTGGAAAGAACACTGGGAGATCTATGGATTGATTTAAACTGTTCTCTGAGCAAACTTTAGGAAGAAAGGCTGGATTGGTCCTCAAAGAAACTCTGTCCTTGTGAAACACCAGGTAAGGAGGGCAAACACATAGTGCTTGAAGTTCTGAGACACGCCTAGCTGAAGTGATAGCAACCAGAAAAAGTGTCTTACAAGACAGAAACTTAAGGGAACATGATGCTGCTGGTTCAAAAGGAGGCAAAATTAAGGAAGTTAAGACTAAATTAAGATCCCAAGGAGGAGGGGGATCTCTCACTGGAGGTCTAAGAAGAGATGTTCCTCTCAAAAAAGCCTTACAGAGTTTATGAGACATGATGTTGGAATTCAACAATCTGATATGAAAATTTGAAATGGTCGCTAACTGTACTCGAATAGTAGTGGAAGCGGCACCAGACTGAAAAGGTTGTGCTAGAAATTCAAGAATTTCATGGACTGGGGCTGAGAAAGGATCCACATTTCCAGACTCTGTCCAGTAAGAAAACCATTTCCATTTACTGGCATATGTTTTCCTCATAGTAGACTTATGTGAGGAAACGATAATATCACGGACTGTTGGGGAGATACTGGGAAGCCTAGCTAAGGTTGGAATTGGAGTAACCAAGCTGCAAGCTGGAGTGTTTGGAGGGATTGATGCAACCCGCCTGACTGATGAATCAGAAGATCTGGAATTGGGTCCAGAATCCAGAGTTGATCGACAAGGTAGGGGTGCAGGAATGGAAACCATATCTGTCGAGGCCAATAAGGGGTAATGAGGATCATTTTGCAACCCAACGATTTTGCTTTCTGTATGAGTCTTGTTATTAGGGGAAATGGGGGAAAAGCATAAAGGAGTCCCTGAGGCCAATCGTAGACTAGAGCATCTCTGGGTATGTGACCTGGAAGCGGAAGAAGGGAGAAGTAGTTGCTGCATTTGTTGTTGAGAGGGGTGGCAAACAGATCGCAGCAAAGCTGTCCCCATTTGCGGAAGATAAGATCCCCAGCTTCCTGATTCAGAGACCACTCGTAAGGCAAGAGAATAGCTCTGCTGAGCGTGTCCGCTATGTCGTTGAATCTCCCAGGGATGTGCGTCGCAATCAGAAAACGTTGGGAGGAAATCGTCCATTGCCACAGTCTGAGTGCCTCTCGACACAGGGGGTATGACCTGGTTTTGCCCTGTTTGTTGCTGTACCACACCATTGACATGTTGTCTGTATGAATTGCAATGGTCCCAGAAGGAAGAGAGTCTTGAAAGGCTTGCAACGCCAGAAGCACGGCTCTCATTTCTAGGACATTGATGTGCAGATGGTACTAGTGATGTTGCCAAGTGCCTTGGACTGTCCTGCTCTGATAATGCCCCCCCACCCTGCCCAGATAATGCCCCCCACCCTATCAGGGAGGCGTCCGTGGTCACTGTGGCTACAGGTGGAGGCTGTATGAAAGGTCTGCCCTGAGACACTAGTGGGGAGTCCATCCATCAATACAGGTGCCTTTTGCATGTTTCTGTAATCAGGATCATGTAAGACATGGGAAGCTCCTGAAAGGACCACTGCGTGAAAAGAAGCCACTGAAGAATTCTCATGTGGAAACGCACTAACGGAACTAGAAGAATGGCAGCTGTCATGGAGCCCAGAGCTTGAAGGACATATCTGACTTGAATCCTTTTGCTCTGCATTAGGATTAACACTTGTTGACGAATTGTGGAAACTCTTTCCAGTGGTAATCTTGCAAACATTTCTCTTGTGTTTAATTCTGCTCCTATGTAAGTGATAGACTGACAGGGCAACAAGGCAGATTTTTCAAAATTTATTGTGATGCCTAGTTGAGTGTATGATGTGATTGTATAATCCCACACTTGTAAGAGTTGATGCCTGGTGGTAGCAGTGAGGAGCCAGTCGTCTAGATATGGAAACACCTGGAATCCTTGATGCCTCAGGTGAGCCGTGACTACTGCCATAACTTGGTGAACACCCTGGGGGCTGAGGTGAGACCAAAGGGCAGAGCTCTGAACTGGTAATGACTGGCCCCTACCCGGAAGCGAAGAAATCGCCTGGAGCGTCTGAACATCTTGATATGGTAGTACGCATCCTGAAGATCTATCGAGCACATCCAGGATGCTGGAAGGGCTTGCCAGAGAAGGATTCTCTGTCATTACTCATTGAAGGCTGTTATGGCCGAGGCGCTAAGACTGGTTTTAATATTAACTCTATCGGTGTGGAATCCATGTTGTTTTTTTCATTTTCTTAGTCTTTTTAGACTATTTGTTTGTTGTTTCTGGAAGGATTCTCTGTCACCCTGGTTCTGCGGACCCCCTCTGCCATGGGGGCGGTGTCTGTTACTGTTGTCTCCCCCTCTGCCTCTGGAGGAAAAAGCACCACGTGTGTCAGGCAAGGATCCCTGGGATTTCCGGAACCACATCTTCCCACTCTTCTGACCCTTGGGGTAAGGTCTAGAGGGAGTGGAAAAATGGACTCCCACGGAAGAGAGAGTCTTGCCTTCTTGCTCACACCTGGTCAACGTGTCTTTCACCTGAGGCCCAAAGAGAAAGGAGCCATCAAAGGGAGTACTGGTGAAGGACGCTTGAAAGGGTTCTGCAAACTGACACAGCCGTATCCAAGCATGTCTCCTGAGGGCCACACCTGTGCCAGTGGCTCTGCCTGCTCCATCGGCTGCATAGGAAATCAGCCTCATGGAGGAGTTGACTATGGAATTAAGAGTCGCCAGCTGAGAAGCTACTTTGGCTTGTACTCCCTCAGCTGTAGGATCTTGAAGGGCATCTCCAAGCTCTTTCAGAAGATCCCTTTGAAGACGAGTAAAATGACATAGATAGTTCAGGGACCTCATCGAGAAGGTCACTGAAGCAAACATTCGCTTTCCATATCTGTCCATCATCCAAGACTCTTTTTTAGGGGGATGAACAGATGAAGAGGCTTCTGCTAACTCTTTCTTGGTGGCTGATGCTACCACCATGGCACCAACGGGCACACCTTTGGAAAAGAATTGTTTATCCTGGGGGGGCTGTAATAAACTTGTTAGGTCTCCTCAGAGTTGGTTCCACAGTGTCTGGAGCTGACCAAGCCTTTCGAGCCAGCACAGACATGAGTGGGTCGAAAGAAGGAGAAACCCAGGAGGTGGAAGGCCGGGAACCGAATGCATCCAGGAGTACAGACTCATCCTCGGTAGGGGCTAGGGAAGTCCAGTTCCCCCCTGCCTAAACATTTCAAGGATGCCCAAAAAGGAAACATCTTCAGAGGGGGACCTCGGGGACCCTTCTGATTCATCTAAGTCTGTATCTGAAGTGACAGATTCAAGGGAGTCAATGTGCTTCCTCTTGCACTTCTTCTTCCAAGGGGGCTCCTCTGAGTGATCAAGGGAGGCCTCGGAAGAAGAGGGAACATCCAATGGGGTGTCCTGGGGCATCAGTTCCCTACACTTGGGGTCTGGAGGTGGAGCAGAAGTTGGCACAGACACTATAGGGGACGAAGCCGATGGAACTGGTAGTGGAGCTGTTTCGGGGGACAGCACACTCCGCATGACCTCAAAGGCATCCAAGCCTCGAGGCAGAGAAAGTTCCAGTTCCGAAGAAATAGGAATCTTTCTCTGCACCGAGGGCGATGGCTCCGAGGCCAATGTTGGAGTCGAGCTCACCTGCACCAAAGCTCCGAGGGGGAGAACAGGGTCGGACAAGGGTCCGATGCCACTTCCCCCTCGGAACCAATGAGAGAGCCCTGGCATCCAGATTCCTCGATAGAAGGAACAATCAAGATAATCGGAGCCGAAGGAGAGCTGGTGATCGGAGCCGACGGTTCCACTACCCGCACACCAACGAACTCCGGCTCCGAACTCAATGGAGTCGGAGGAGGAATGGAAATAGAGGCGGTTGGAGCTGATACCTGTTGAGGTGGGCTGGACAGTAATTTAGCTAGTGCCCGTGACTTAAGCAACCTACTTACTACTCTCTCCACATCATGATCCGAAAGCCTAGAGGATAAAGAGAAGTGTGAAGAATGGTGGCTATGTTCACTTTGTAATAATGGTGACCAAGGCGCCGAGTGAATGGACTCTAAAGAAGGGTCCTCAGTCTTTTAAGGCTCTGTGACAGCTTTGAAACATCTGATGGCGCCGACAGAGGAGTTGCCTTGTCGGTGCCAGCCGGAACCGACATACTCGGTTGTTCCAGTACAGGAGTCGGCTCCGAAGGTGGAGCCGACAGTTTGACAGATTTAGGGGATTTTACTGGCTGAGAACTCTTTGCCGGTGAATCCTGAGGCTTCAATAAACCCCAAAGGATTAATTTGTTTTTGCGCTCCTGCAGGACCCTTGGACTAAAGGCATGGCAAATAGAACAAGAGTCCTGCAGGTAACAGCCCCCAAACAATAAACACAACCAGTGTGCCCATCTGTCAGAGACATTTTCTGACAGCATGAGTCACACTTTTTGAAGCCAGAAACTTTTGTATCTTGGACATAACTCTACCACTACACACAATCCAAGTACCACAATACAGACAGAAAAAAATCTCTACACTACTAAACGAACACAACAGAATTTTTTTTTTTTTTTTTTTTTATATACAGCAACAAAAAAGGAAGGGAAAGAGAGCCTCTAAGTTAAACGGCTGTCCTAAGGGGGGGGGGGGGAGAACTCTCTAATTTAAACGAGTTCTTAAGAAAAAAAGGGACTGCAGAAAGAAGCGACGTCCACAAATAACACCCACAGTGAATAAAACTATAAGGGGAAGTATACTAGTTTTAAGAAGTTAAAACAAATATAATTATATAAATATACAAAAGTATACAAGCCTGAGCCTGAAACGACACACCTCGTAGCTGAAGCGGCAAACGAGATCTGGGTAGCTTTCGCTAGGCATCATAGGATAAGGGGTAGCCTCGAGCCAGTAAACAGCTCTCAAGCTATTGAAGATGGCCAAGTCGGAGCCGAGGATCGGCTCCGAACCCAAATAGCAAGAACGAAGGCGATATAGACAACTTAACATGTAATAATTTAATAAAGATGTATCTTGTTTAAAAAACATATAATATAATCAATAAATTCAGGTTAAATGTTTATTGTGTTCATATTTCTCCAGTAATGATACAGTACTCAGTGTTTGCCAGTGTGTTGGCATTATAACTATCGTGTTACTTTTTCACAGTGTTGTTGGACATGTTGACAAATACAACAAAAATGTAAAAGAACTATAGCAAATATTGGTAAATGTTGGTGCATTTCATTACAAACAAAGCAACAATACATTCCATAGAATTTCTTGATTGTTTAGATAAGCAACAGAAGAAGCATGATTTATTTTATATAACAGAAAATCTCATCTGTTACTCACCTGTCTTAAATATCAGAGGCAATGTACTGACTTTGAATATCTACAAGCTCATTCTACTAACTTACAGCTTCCACCTTGAATATCACATCATAAATATTGATTGCTATTTGGGATTTTTTTCATTTATTTTATTTTGTAGATATTAATTTTGACTTATAAATTTGTCAGCTTGTTCCACTTTGTGGAAAATTATTTTTTCTCATATAAAAATCCCTAATAAGCTATTAGGGGCCAAGACTTTCTGTCAGAGAGTTCTCTCTTCTGGATTGCACTTTAGTATATATTTACTTACTAACAAGGAGTCATTACTGATTTATTGACTGATTGATTGATTGATTTAACATTTGTTTACTGGGAAAGTCCGACTGGGTCAGGAACCCATTTTCAGCAGAGGCCCAGGGAGAAAAGTTCCAAATGATACATGAAAGTTAAGACATTATACTTGAATAAGACAATAGCAAGTATTAAAGCAAACATTAAATAAGTAATGAATACTAAATAAGTACAGAGAGGTAGATACAATAATACAACATGTACTAGATAAGCAATACCAAATAAAAGTAATGTGGTAGATTTCAACTTTTTTATCAGGTAGGATTAAGGTAAAGAGTGAGGGTCAGGCATAGAGTCAGAATATTAGAAGCAAGCATATGCTTAGATGAATTGTGGTGTAGGATGGAAAGAGTTAAGGCTGTAGAAATACATAAAGTTTCTTAGTTCGATATGGTAATGGCTAGTGGATGAAATTCATGACCTAGGGATCTCCAGATGTAGAAAAGAAAGAGTGGAAGGAGTTCATCTGTTAGGGAAGGAGCAGAGGCAGGTCTGATTTCAAAGAAAATGTTTTTTTAGGGAGTGTTCGAAGTTGTTAAAGCACTCAATGGTAGTAATGTCTGTTGGCAGAGAGTTCCAGAACTTGGCGGTAGCATGAGAGTATAGGCACTATACAGCTCTTTTGTTTGGAGTGTAGATGGTTAGGAGTTGTTTGTTTTCAGAGCAAAGGGCTCTGGTAGGGCTGTAGGTTTTTAGGACAGATATGAGGGCTAGGTAACTATCAGGTGTATATATCATTTTATGTACAGAAGACAGCTGAACTAGGCTTAGGTAGTGTGTGAGTTTGAGCCAGTTTAGTTTTTTCAGAGCTGGGCAGTGATGGGAACGGTAGGAGTAGCCTGTGGCAAATTTGGAAATTTTATGGTAGCAGGATTGGAGCTTGTTTTTAAGAGAATATTGTAAATTGGTGTATAAGGGGGCTGTATATAAGAGAGAGGGAAGCAAATAGGTGTTGGTGAGGATTTTTCTGGTGGAGTTCTCCAAAAAACTTTTTTTGTCTATAGAATGTTCCTAGTTTGAAGTGTGTTTTTGTAATTCTATTGCAGATGTGGTGTTTGAAAGTTAGTTTGCTGTCAATGGTAATGCCTAGCAGTTTAGCTGTGGGAACTGTTTGACTTTCTGTATTAACCTGAGAGAATATTTTAAAATCAGATGAGATTGGTTTTGCCGAGGAAAAGCAAGAGTTTTGTTTTTTTAGGATTTAGGAGTAGCTGGACTTCTCTCAGCCATGTCTCTATTGAGGTGAAGGTGGTTTGGGTGAGTTGTTAGAGATGTTGTGTGTTAGTAGAGGAGGACATTATGGTAGTGTCACCTGCGCATTGGATAATGGAGCTAAGGGGTGATGAGGTATGAAGGTTGTTGGTGAAAACATTGAGGAGTAAGGGTCCAAGTATGGACCCTTGTGGTACCCCAGTTGTGTTGGTTTGATATTGGGATAGTTTATTTTGTTATTTAACACATTGTTGGTGGTCGGATAGGTAGCTTTTAAACCACTGGAGGGATGGTGGGTTGCAGCCTACAATGGATAACTAATGGCGTTTGTTGTGGGACACTGTGTCAAATGCCTCTTATGAGTCTAGTAGTAAGACAGAGGTGATATTACCAAAGTCAATGGATTTGGACACAGTGCCCATGAAGGAGATTAGAGCAGTGGTCGTGCTGTGTGATGGGCGAAAACCATATTGGGTAGGGGTAATTAGTTTGTTCTGGATGAAATGGTGAAACAATTGCCTATGTATACATTTCTCCATGAGTTTGGAAAGAGGAGAGAAGATGGAGATTGGTTGATAACTGGACAGTTCACTGGAGTTGCCCCCTTTATGTAAAGGGGGTGATGATAGATTTTTAACAGAGGTTAGAGACATTGGACTCTCCTGTGGAGCAATTTATAAGGATGCTGACAGGATATGCTATGGCTTCTGCAGCAAGTTCTAAGTATTCAGGGAGGAGGTTGTCAGCGGAGAGGGATGGTTTTAGTTTTTGAAGTAGTTTTTGAATGAGAGAGTAAGGGACAGGTTTAAAAGAAAATGGGATAGAAGATGTAGTACTAGTTTGTTGAGAAGGTGAAGGGTTTTTTTTTTTTGCAGGAGCCATGAGATAAGGGTAGAGGGGGATCAGATATGGGGCTCGAGGTAATTGCAGCAGTGAGTTTTGTTAACAGTTTGCTTATGCTAGCTATAAAATGAGAGTTAAACAGGCTGGCTATCTCTGAGATAATCTGAGATGGTTGTACCCCATGAAGCAGGTACTACCTAACTCTGTATTTATCCTCTCTGATATTAGTGAATTGGAATCTAGATGGGACAATAATGTATCATCTCACTTATTTCACCAAAGTATAGGTATTTACTTCACTCTTATACTCTTTCTGCATCAGTTCTATCTATGATTAACTAGACAAGTAGAAAATGCTACTCAGTATGACTGATAAATTCATTGGGTTAATAAAGGAATTTAGAGATCAATGAAGGAAGAACACATTGGGGTATCACTATGAATCAATGACTATTTCTACAGCACTCTTAAAAAGAGCTTACAATTATATCTTCATATCACAAAACGGATTAGGTCGGGTAACAGCAACAGACTGAACACTAGTCCTAGTCCTAGTCCTAATTCCTCCCAAGGGCCGCCTGCTGGACTACTCAGGGGTTTAAAAATCAATCTGTTAAACATTAGTAATACAAACAATAAATGGTCCATACTTGAATATTGAGTTCTTTCCGAGAATTCAGATATCTTAGCCATAAAAGATGATCTCTGTTTGTGTAAGAATATCTATGAGAATTACAGTATAGCTACTTTGTCAACAGCAGGGCCAGGCCACGAATGGGGGGGGGGTCACTCTCCTTCTTGTATAAATCAATAATCTATGTGGGAGTAGCATATCTATACACCCATCATCCTCAGACAAATTACTTGAAAGATCATTCTGTTAGGATTGTGGTTTCAGGCCAGTTATTTTACATAAAGAAGGTTCGTGGTCTGGACTCTTGTGGGAGGAGAGGCTGGACTCTGCCCTTCTGAACTGGGAATTTCTGGTTAAAGGATTATAGTGTCTGCATATTTGAACTGTTTCTTACTGAAATTGGTACACCTTGTTTGCTGCAGCATAGACTAGATCCAGGCCTGCTGAATCTAGCTTTGTTTGTATGCTTGTTGTTTGTTTGCTTATTTCCCTGAAATGCTAATTTCACCTAAAACGCGACTTTTCAGCACTTCTGTGGATCCCTAGTGATATCTGCATTGCTTACTGTACTTATTTCCTTATTTCACTTGAAAGAAAGTTACTGTTTGTTGTTTTTGCATTTAAGTTACCTGTAACACATTGCATTTAAGTTACCTGGCACTTGCTCACTAAGTCAGCACTAAAAAATTAAAAGCACTACACCCTCACAAACTCCCCTTGAGTACCTTGTTACCCATTGGCCCTTTTTTTCAATTATAAAGGAATTCCCAATACTATTCTAGCATGTCCAAAGGTCAGTTGTCAATCTCCTCTCCAGTCCAGCTGGTGAATCTGGGAATCTTGAGGCAATGCTACAACTGCCTCATGTACACAGACAACCCTCTCCTCCTCCCAACAAATTCCAACACATGTGAGAGATGCAACCATATAGCCAAACTGGAGGCTAAGCTCTCTCAACTCAGAACTGGCGTAACCAGTCAGGAGGAGAAGGAAACCACACTCACTACAATTCCAGTCTCACATAGACCTACCACGACAGCAAACCAAACACATAAACACACAAAAACATACTCGGAGGCTCTAAATAAAAATCTGCCTAAGCAGCAGAGACCTCCAAAGCAGACACCCAAGCAACCGCTACCCCAAAACAAAACACGTGCAACACATAGCTCACAAAGCCAGTGTGCCGAACAGTCACAGCCCTTAAGGCTAAACAACACACCTGATACACTTGTAATAGGTGACTCTATCGTCACGCACACTGACGTCCTGCTCTCCAGGCTGAACAAGGAGAAGGTCACGGCGAGCTGCCTGTCGGGCGCTAGGATCCGCCACATAACACAAGCACTCAGGTCACTCAAGGCAAGTACAAATATGACTCAGTCATTGTCCATGCTGGTGTGAATGACCTGAGATGTACCTCCCTGGACTACATGAAAAGAGACATAGAGGAGCTCTCTGAGCATGTAGCCCAGGCCGGTATGACCCTGACCTTGAGTAGCATCTTACCCTCACCAAGAATGATGCCACAATATGAAGACAAGATGATCAATTTCAACAATTGGCTTAAGTATTGGTGTCATTCAAAGGGGATCCAATGCCTATCAGCCTGAGATGACATGCTCGACAAGCCACGATGGTTCGCTAGGGATGGCTTGCACATGTCACCCCTGGGCTTTCGGATATTGGCAAAGGCTCTTTCTACCCCCATAGTGCCCTTTTTAGGCAAGGCTCAAAAGACAAACCCACCTCCATAGGTATCACAAGGGATAAGAAACTAAGAGTAATGCTACTCAACGCCAGAAGTCTAAACCTCAAGATGCACGCACTCGAAACTCTCCTTAGCATGGAGAACATCGATATCTGTGCAGTAACAGAAACCTGGTTCAAGGCTCCCGAGAGCACCCCCAGCACTACCAGGTTATACCTCATACCATGCTTTTCGGCCACAAAATTTGGACCGAACCACAAAAGGAGGGGGAGTATCAATATTCATCAAAGATACCCACACCTCAAGGTTGGTGGCACAGCACGAAGCATCAGAGACTATCCATGTGCAACTAACAGTGGGTAAAACTGCCTTCCAGTTTATAGCCTGCTACAGACCACCCTCCCAAACCCAGGAACCCCACTCGGCCTTCCTGAGAACACTGGAAAATATGAAGGTCTCTCCAAACACCATTATATTGGGTGACTTCAACTACCCAAACATAGACTGGGAGCATTACTCAAGCTCCAACACCCTAGCCAAAAGGTTCCTAGAATTTATAAACTCAAATGCTATGGAACAACTTGTTACCACTCCCACAAGAGGGGAAAACATACTAGACCTGATCATCACCAACATGGGGACTCTATGCTCCAGACCAGAAGTGTATCCCTCACTGGTAAGATCAGAACATAAACTAATCTCACTGGATATTCACATCCCGACCCCACCCCCTGCCCAGAAAACCACAGTGAAAAACTTCTCTTAAGCAAATTTCACACTCCTCAAAACCGAGGTGGAATCCTTCAAAGCCCCCGGGCCTGTGGAAAATATGGCCCAGACTGCAGAATCCTTTATAAACGCATTCTATGAACACCTTCAGGAATGCATGGATCTTGCAATCCCAAATAAAACCAAGACCCAATCCTCCAAAGGCAGACATCTTGTCTGGTGGACCCCAGCCATAAACAAACTATACATTAGAAGAAGGAAGCTACTACATGATAGAGCAAAATCCCAAAAAGGGAAGGCATCTCTGATCAGTATTAGCAAAAAACTACGGGCACTCATAAAATCATCTAAGGCCAGCTTCGAGAGAAAAATTGCACAGGACACTAAGGATAATCACAAGGCTTTCTTTAGTTATGTTAGGAACCTGGGTGGGAATTCCCAGATATGCTCAGAATTAGTCCAAAATGACAAAAAATACACCGAACCCACAGACATTGCCAACATCCTAGCTGACAGGTTCAGCACAAACCCCCCCCTCCCCACCAAAAGGGCAAATATCTATCCCAGCAGAGTGCTACCCCCATGACATCTCAGATACTTTGGTAAGAGCCGCCCTCTCCAAAGCAAAAAACACAGCATCAATGGGACCAGACGGTGTCCCAGGCTGCGTCCTACATGAACTCCAAGAAGAGCTAAACCCAAACATAAAACTACTGTTCAATCTCAGCCTTACTACAGGATATGTACCCAAAGAGTGGCGTACAGCAACAGTGGTCCCTCTCCACAAAGGTGGCGCCTCAACGGATCCTAGAAACTATCGCCCCATAAGCCTGACTAGCTTGGTCTGCAAAGCTATGGAAAGGATCATCATGGACCTTATAAATAAAGATATTGGGGACCTACAGACACTGGATCCTACCCAGTTCGGCTTTGTTAAGGGCAGATCCTGCCTCTTAAACCTGGTCGATTTCTTTGAAACAGTCACCAAGGCCATTGACGAGGGGAAGGTGGTCCACACAGCCTACCTGGACCTCGCAAAAGCCTTCGATACAATACCCCACTCGGGCATTATAGATAAGCTCACCAGCTTAAATATAAACCCCTATGTCACTAGATGGGTTGCAAACTGGCTCAAGGACAGAACCCACATGGTTAGAATTGCTGGAGCCATGTCAGACTCCAAACCAGTTACAAGTGGCATTCCACAAGGCTCAGTCCTGGGACCTCTCTTGTTCGGTATATATTTCTCGGAGGTACAGGCCAACACGGAAGGACTGTGGCTGACCAAGTTCGCAGATGACTGCAAACTGGGTGCCATAATCGACTCTCCAGCCGACACAAACATCCTCCAAAAGGGCCTCATAGAAACAGACAACTGGTGCCAGAGCCATGGCCTCAAGCTAAATGCCAAAAAGTGTATAGTCATCCCCTTTGACAAAAACAAAGTGCCCACAAATTACCACATAGGTGGTAATCCATTAAGTACAGAAGAAGGAATTAGGGACCTGGGGACCCAAGTTGATAGCAATCTCTCATTTGACAACCACGTGGCCAAAGTGGTTAGAAGAACATTTTATATAGCCCAGCTAATCATGAAGGGATTCACATTTAGATCAGGGGAGGTCATCATGCCTCTTTACTCATCCCTCATCAGGCCCATAATTGAGTACAATGCCCCTTTTGGGATGTACTTTAATAGACACCTGCAGCAACTGGAAAGACCCCAAAGGTACCTCACCAAGAGGATCAAAGGGCTCAAACAGATGCCATATGCTGCCTGATTAAAGAAACTCCAGCTCTACTCAGTGGCATACCGCCTGCTCAGAGGCGATCTGTGCCTGATGTATAAAGCCATGTCCAACCCAGAATTAATGGACATGCTGCACCTCAGAAAATCCAAATCCCATCGAGCTACGTGCTCGAGAGACTTGAACCACAGCACTGAAATAAATAGGACATGCTGGAGGGACAGATTCATAACCCAGAGGCTCCCTTCAATCTGGAATAAAATCTCAGTCCAGGTTAGGCAGAGTCCCTCATTGACTCTCTTCAAGAGGAATCTTGATGAGTGGATGGGAGATCGTAGGTTTACCCCGGGTATCACTTCTGTGTCACTGTTAGACAGAGGCACAGTATACTAAGCTCGAAAAAGGGCATAGCAAAATTAATTAAAAATGGTGGCGAAAGCCAAACACACTCTGGCTAGGCTTATAAATGCCCTAGGGCAGATAGCCTAGTGTGAACCTATGAACCTATACTTTAACTTTATTCAGGAGCTAATAAAGTCTATTTTAATTGCTTTTCTTATTCCATAGGAACATAGGAACAATACTTATCAAGCAATCATGGGGACCATAATATGTCTAGCCATATGTAAGTTTATGTAGACTCACTTAAATGTCCTTGCCATCCTTTTTGAGCACTTAATAGCCCCAAACTGAGCAGAGCCATAAATTAAAATGCAAATTTTGTCTACCAATCCAGTTTTCAAGACTAGACTTAAAGAGAGACAAAATAGAACGTTGTTTGACCTGTACTGGTAACTTAGTCCACAGGCTGGGATTACGTTGAATCAGAAATCTATCCTTCCAGTAAGTCTTATTTGCTGGTGCAGAGTAAGGTCCCTAATGTGAATGTTTGTAGAACCACTCTCTCTTCTCTTGCCTTTTGGCTTTTCCTGGTTAGGGGTCACCACAGCAGAACTCTGGTCCGCTAATTGTGCAATATAAATAGGCAACCAAATAGGTGTGGGTCTTTCATGGCTTGAAAAGTGAGACACACGGCACCTTGGACAAGCCAACTGACTAGTGAAGATGAGGAGAGGGGTGCTAAGCTTTCAGGTTAGTTGATGGAGTTAACTCTTTTACTTTTCTTGGTTAGAAGTCTTTGGGGCCGTTCTAGTTGAGCAATATGCTTGGAATAGTACATAACAAGGATAGCACTGTATTCAGTGACATATGTAATAAAGGAAGAGTACAGTAGCAGGATGATTTCTTTAGATCTGGAAGATACTCACTTGGAAATGAAATAGGGCAGATAGAAGCATCTCCTGACTGTGATATAAACATGATGATAACATGAAGCAGAGATTTACACACAAGTGTCCAGGTCTCTAATGAGAGTCTATATCATATGAGCAAATTGTACAAATTGCGAACGCTCATAATATCAAACGTACTGGACCTCAAAGTGCTTTTTCTGAGATTGCAGTAAAGTGAAAAATGGGATATTGCCTTTCCTCACTGTAGTGCGATCTCGGAGTTGGAATATATATTTAGCAGGGGGTGGGGGGCACAGCCCCCCACAATAGGAAGTATGTTCGATATTATGAGCATTTGCAATTTGTGCGATTCGCTCATATTATACAGAACCCCCTCTAATGACTGTATCTGTCTAATGAAAAGTACCATTTATAACATATGAGGTGGGAACAGCTTTTTGTTGAATAATAATAATAACTATTTGTTAACCAAGTAGGTGCACTGGACACACAGTCCCTTTACAGGGGAGACGTGGGAGCAATGTCTGGTTACTTGACTTGCTCAAGGTCACACCGTAAGCAAACAAGGGCTGAAGGAATCAAACCCTGTACCATAAAAACTGCAACTTGACCATTGACCTCTGCACCAACTGCTAGCCATTCTGTTAGGACATTTTAACTTTAACTAATAAAGCCTAGAGTACTATGTACTTTTTTTCATTTAATTTGAGTCCATTTTTTTATAAACCAAGTATATGCATATTCCAGCCCTTGCTAAAGCTGTTTAGTATCAGTTGTTGAGCAGGTAACAGACCCCAGCATGTAGTCATCAGCAAGCTTGGTAAACCATACTCCTAGGATATTGGTTTGAATTCTGCAATATAAATGCCAAACAACACAGGGACCAGCACTGATCCTTGTGTTACCCTACTAGTCACAATTTTATATTCAGAGAGGGTGCCAGCAAATTTGACAACTTAGAATATGATATATAGCCAATTTGCAATCTAGTGGACAATGCAGGGGGTTTATATTAGGTTTATCTATTTTTTTCAGTAATACTAGCAATGGAGAAAGTGTCAAAAGCATTGGTCAGGTCAAAATAAGCAGTGTACATGAAATGACCACTGCCTACACCCCGTGTAGCCTTTTCAAAGACATTTAGTAAGTTCAGGAGGCAGGATCTACCCCTTACAAAACCAATTTTATTGGGGTGTAGAGCAGTTAAGTTGTCTATGTCTACAAAAAAAATGAGTCCTGCTATGATATGTTCTATGGCTTTACATATGAGGCTTGTGAGGCTGATAGGCCTGTAATTACTTGGGTCTATATAGGGGTCAACCTTATGTAGGGCAGTCACAGTGATTGTTTACCAGGCATCAGGCATTAACTATGTGCATAGGCCGAAGTTGAGCAGTTCAGTTAGAGGCTCAAATAGTACTTACTTGATACTAATGAAAATACAACTTTGTGAGTTCTCTGGTCCAGTGGAACTATTATTTTTAATCTCTGACAAAGATTCTAAGACCTGTTCTAATGTGATTTCAGGGGAATTAAATTTTCAAGGATAGTAGAAGCAACAATGTGGTAAATGGGATAAAGTTACTGCTAAAATTGTCTGCTAATATGTTGACTATAGCCTTAAGATCAAATTGCATAATGTCATTATGGATAAGATCAGTGAATTTTTGCTTTATTACTTAATTTCCTGACATAACTGTAGGGGGTTTTGTAGTTGCTGTTGGTATCTGTAGCAGCCTTAAGCTCACACCCCATAGTATATTTTCAAATATTGTTCTTAGGTTCCATACTGACATGTTTCAGTGTTATCTTGAGATAGTGGAGTGTGAACTTCTTACAAATTTTCATTTTGTTCCTGTTTCTTGTGCAGTTTAATGTGGGAATTCTACTAGAGAGATTTATTCCTGAATTTACCATGATATTTGGATACCTATTACGTTATTGAATGTTTACAAGTTCGAACACCATATGGTCGAACCCATATGTTCGAACTTACAAAAGTTCAAAAACGTAAAAAAAAAAAAAAAAAAAAAGAAAGAAAAAACTTACCTGATGGCTGGCAAGCCCCCCTGCACTCCCCACACCCCCACTCTTTAAATATCCCAGCTCCGAGACCACACTACAATGCAGTACAGTGCGGAAAGAGAAGATTTCCCTTTACTAGACTGTAGTGCAATCTCAGAGTTGGTATATTTAAAGAGTGGGGGGTGTTGGGGGCTCCCCCCCCACTTACAACCATCAGGTAAGTTTTTTCTATTTATATATTCAAAGTTTTACAAGTTTGAACATATGGGTTCGACCATATGGCTTTCAAACTTGTGAAACTTCGATAACATTATAGGAACCCTGATATTTAGAGTAAACAGGTAGTGACTTTTCTGTGCAGCTGTTTAGATACTGGTAAAAATGGAGATGAATGTGATAGTCCTCTATTTGCAAGGGATTTTTGTGAAATTATGCATAGGTCTTCTACTATCTCAAGTAGGTTTGCCCTCACAAAGTCCCTAAATATGGTCTCTTTTGGTGATGTGGTGGTGCTACTAGGCCTGACAAAGAAGATGACTGATTTGTGGTCAAATTTAACCAGTGCTGAAGAGACATGGAGTGGGGTACAGACACAGACTAGGTTGCTAAGAGCCAGGTCAAGGATATTACAGCCTCTTGTGGGTAGTCTTAAAATGTGCTCCAGCGCATTAGTATTAGCAAAGTCCTTTACTTGTTTCAGTTAGTTAATGACATTGCTAGTTAATGACACTGCTAGGCTAAAAACTGGCCACAGTAGTGTTATGATCCTTCATGCCATTGTTACTAAAATACCACATAAGTGCAATGACTTACCCATGTTTGCAAATGCACGTAGTGACTGCTGCCCTATCATATCATATAGGGTATTCGAGTTCCCTGACCTCTACTTTCTATATGTTAGCTGAAGATATATGTTGGAGTCAAACATGCTGATAACTGTAGTGTGGATAACATTATATTATATATATATATATATATATATATATATATATATATGTATATATTAACATATGTATTTATATTCTTTTATTTTATCTAGTTATTTATTTAGTTATCTGAATACCAAACAACTCAGGAGTTTAATAAAATCCACCAAAGCCAAAACCAAAGCCAAGGCTAAAATTTCAATCCAAATCAAAAGTAATCAAAAAGTCCTTTTTAATTAAGTTTGTAATCTCAGAAGCACAATGCAGCAAAGCACTGAGCCGATTGTGAACAATGTTACCTACATTGAGGCTGAAGATATAGCTGACCAATCAATCAATAAATTTAGCGCAACATTTCCCCCTCCCCCCTCTTTCTATCCCATGAGATACACCTGAACCCACTTGCTTCCAGCTGCAGCACACAACTAAGTACTGAAAGTTCTGAAAAAAAGCTAAAACTACTACATTCATTAGTCCTGATAATATCCTTGGATTCATCTTAGATAGCATGAGGCATGATTTATCCACTCCGCCAGCAACACTGTTCAACCTTAGCCTCCATACAGGTTTTGTACCAAGCAAATGGAGAACAGCTACAGCCATTTCCCTGCATAATGAAGGACCTTCCACAGACCCAGGCAATTACAGACCTGTAAGTCTGACCAACCTCATATGCAAACTAATCAATAAGGACATAGGGTACCTCCAAACACTGGACATATCTCAGTTTGCATTTTTCAAGGGCAGGTCATTCTTACTCAACCTGGTGGACTTAATTTGGTTATTTATTTAGTTATCTGAATTTGTTAACCAGGGTAGAGCACTGATCACAAGTGAGCAATTTCAGTCTCATCTAATAAATAAATTAATATTTGCTACAAGAAGTCATGCAAATAGTATTATAACAAAGGAAACAGATTCAAATACAAATATGTACAAAATACATACTGCATAAAATAGAGAATACATGAAACAATAATTACTTCAATAAAAGATGCAGACGTTCTCCAACATGGTGCAGAAAAAATGCATATATGACACATTAGTAATGACTTTACCTTTAATGTTAGAAAATGTGTCATCATGAAACTTAGCAAAATGACATGAATTTAAATTGCAAAATAAATGGTAAACACAATGACACTTTCATTAAGTTTATAGCGACAATGCTGGACAAAAATAAATATGCTGATGAGTGTGTGTAGCTACCAAAGTAATGAAAGCATATTCTATAGTCCATCTAATTCTAATTCTCAATGCCTTTTCTAGCCACTCCAGAGAAAATGTTGTAACATTTTATAAATCATTGATCTCAACAATTGTTGAATAGTGTATTCTATTACTTTTAACAAAGTTACCAGAAATCATTCATCATGTATGTAATTATGCACTGTTTGTTACAGATTACTTACAGGAAGGCTGTATCTGATCTATAATGCACTGTCAGATACAACTGTAGCTGAAAGTTTATGCCAGTAAAACATGACTGGGGCAGCTAATGGTAGTTCAGGGAACCTAATGCAAAAATAAATATCAATAATATACAATAATGTGACAAATGTATTATACAGTGCTTTCCAAGCCTATGTAAATTAGCTTCCCCTTACTATCAATAAGTTAACCATTAATTTCCTGATAAACATAAACACACACACATGCACGTGCGCGCACACACACACACACTCACACACATACATACACACACGCAAACACACAAACTTCCAATAGGTAAAGGCAAGCCCAAAGTGTATTTCTACTCAAAAATCAGTGAGCAGTTTTGGGAGTGCACTTGGACTTTCTTTTAGCATAATCAAAGACCTCCATGCACTACATCCTGGTTATGAGTGCAGACTGGACCATATTCTTCTGAATTATATGGTGATAGGTTTGACAGGCAATAAAACAGCTGCACTTTATATATAAATATAGACAGACATGCAGCTATAGACATATATGATATAAGGTATAATACAGGTACATATGCATATACTGTGTGTGTGTGCATGCGTGTGTGTATATATATATATATATATATATATATATATATATATATATATATATACATATACACATACAGATCTGGGACTTTTGATCGAAAGATCAAAAGCCTGAATCCATTAACACCGAACACACTTTAACGAAAGCACTTTCATCAAAAAAGCACTTTCATTAAAGTATGTTAAAAAAAAAAAAACACAAAATCTACTTGAATGCAGGGGGGCAAACCCTCATGCACCCCCCTGATGTGGGGGGCTGTGCCCCCCCACACCCCCCACTTTAATATTCTCACTCCGAGTTCGCACTACAGTGGGGAAAAGGGAATTTTCCCTTACCGCACCATAGTACGACCGGAACAACAAGCATACTTATGCAAAAGTGCTGCTTCAGTGAACAGCGCTTTCGTGCAAGTATGCTCACCAAATTGGGATTTGGTGAAAGATGCAGTCGAGCAGCTGTACAGATCCCATACATACATGTGTGTGTGTGTGTGTGTGTGTATATATATATATATATATATATATATATATATATATCCCACAAGATATACCTGCAACCATACTAATATGTAAGAATCTTGCGCTATCCTTTGTGTATCGTCAACACTTGTTAGATCTGACCATAAAGTTTTATCCTTCAAAATAAAATTGAAACCAGAGACCCATTCTACCCAAGGTACCATTAGAATTTTTTTCTAAGACAAGCTACCTACTTCTAAGTGATACATTGGCAAGCTTCAAATCCCCACCAAACCCAGTTACCTCCACTAATATGTGGAAACATATGCAACCACAATGTACCAGCATTTAAACTGCTGCATAGATATAGGTGTACCCTGCAAAATAAGCACAGGGTAAATCTCAGAAACAACCACTATAGTTGAAACCACAATATCAACAAGCTTTATAATGAAAGGAAGAGTATTTTGATAAAAAGAAAGACTACTAATTACCAAAATGATGAAAGACCCCTCACCAAACAACTCAGGAGTTTAATAAGATCCACCAAAGCCAAGTTTGAGCCTAAAATTTCCATCCAAGCCGAAAGTAATCACAAGGTCTTTTTTAATTATATTTGTAATTTCTGAAGCACAATGCAGCAAAGTGCTGAGCCGATTGTGAACAATGTTACCTACACAGAGGCTGAAGATACAGCTGACCTACCGGCCAATAAAGTTAACTCAAACTTTCTTCCCTCCCCCCTTTCTATCCAATGAGATACAACTGAAACCCACTTGCTCCCAGCAGTAGCACAATATTAAGTACTGAAAGTTCTGAAAAAAAGCTAAAACTACTGCATTCATTAGTCCTGATAATATCCTTGGATGCATCTTAGATAGCATGAGGCACGATTTATCCACTCCCCCAGCAACACTGTTCAACCTTAGCCTCCATACAGGTTTTGTACCAAGCAAATGGAAAACAACTACAGTCATTTCCTTGCATAAGGAAGGGCCTTCCACAGTCCCAGGCAATTACAGACCTGTAAGTCTGACCAACCTCATATGCAAAGCCATGGAAATAATCAATAAGGACATAGGCTGCCTCCAAACATTGGACATATCTCAGTTTGCATTTGTCAAGGGCAGGTCATTCATTCTTACTCAACCTGCTGGACTTAATTGAAAAGGTCAACAAAGCAATGGATAAAGGTAAAACAGTACAAACAATGTACTTCAACCTGGGCAAGGCTTTTGACACAATCCCCTACTTGGGCATAGTAGAAAATCTAAGTAAACTGGGAGTAAACCTCAATGTCACCCACTGGATTGACAAGTGGCTCAGAGATAGAACACAGGAGATCAAAACAGGGAAAGCTACCTCCAGAAGGAGACCAGTCACCAGTGGAGTCCTCTGGGGTTCAGTGCTGGGACTACTTCTATTCGGCATCTGTTCCTCTGAAGTAAAAACCAGTACCAAAGGGCACTGGCTGACTAAGTTTTCAGATGATTACAAGCTAGAAGTAGTCATTGAATCCTCAAATGACAAACATCCTGCAAAAAGGTCCCAAACAAATAACTGGTGCCAGAATCATGTACTGAAACTAAATGCCAAAAAAATGTATTATCGTATCAGTCATCTACCTCACGAAACTACTACATTGACAAGAGTTGACCCAGTTGTTCAGGATTAGGGAACTTATGTGGACAGCTACCTAACTTTTTATCAATGTGTCCACTGTTGTAAGAAAATCCTACTATACTGCATAGCTTGTGAACAAAAGGATTGTGACTACAGCTAGAGATGTCATTGTCCTCCTTTACTTAGGGCCTCATTAGACCAGTCATTGAGTATAGTGCCCCCTTTGGCATGCATCTGGCTAGACACATGGAATAACTGGAACACTGACAGAGATACCTTACTAAAAGGATACAGGGCCTAAGCAATATATCCTACATGGAGTGACTCAAAGCCTTGTCACTATACCCAGTATTTTTCAAACTGCTAAGAGGTGACCTATGTCTGGCATACAAGACATCCTCCAACCCAATACTGATGGACATATTGTACAAGAGCAAGTCAAACAGCATCAGAAATACTCAGTTCAGTGATTTAAAACTCCTTTCCAACATCATTAGAATAATTTTAAGGGACAAGTATAGTTTGCAAAGGATACCACTGTTCTGGAACAGACTCCCCATCCATCTTAAACAAAGCGAAACCCTGTCCATATTCAAGTGTGACTTGGGTAAATGGATGGGTAACAGAAAATTTACTCCAGAAATAATCCTTTTCAACTTAATGGATAGAGGTAGCTCTTAAATGCTTTTATCCATACATGGATGCCCTCAAATCTATGATATGATCCAAATTATTCTCACTAGGGACAATTTATAATGATCAACCACTAGGATGGGTAAGGCCGATCTAAAACCAAATGGGATAGATTAATTCAAGCACTGAAATAAAAAGTGGTGAGGCTTACAATGGCCTAAAAGGGCAACTAGTCTAGTACTTACCAATGAACCTATAAGGCCTGTTGTTTGGGAAGGTTTAAATTACTGGCACTAGCTAAAGAGTGAGTTTCTTCGTTTTTAGTGCAGTCTCCACTTCTGCCATCTGCAACTTTTCTGCTCCAGCATTGGTGTAAAGAACAGTCAATTCTCTCACATTTTTAAATATCCTTCAGAGGCTGAAGCATACTCACCTTTGCAGTTATGAAAATGCAAGAGACTGAGAACTCTAAACAGAAAATCCACTGTAAATTGAGCCCCCCCCCCCCTGCTAAATATCAGGTTAGTAAAAATTGAGAAGTTCTAGGGAATTAAACACTAAATCAATAAATATAAGATGTTATGTGATCCTATCTCGCCTACATTCTGAATGATGGGTTCGGAGCCGATCCCTCGGCTCCGACTCGGCACGCTTATGCCAAAGAGCGAAGTCTCTTATTGGCTGAGCTTACTATATCCCAGGATGCACCACTACCAGTCCCCCAGATCTCGTTTGCCGCTTCCCTGCGAAGACGTGGTCTCGAGCTGGCTGGGCTAAGTAGTTTATTAAACTAACTTTTCTGTCAGTTTTTTGCTGTTTTTGCTCACAAAAGCTGTTTTAACGGCTATCGCTAACTTTGTGTACGATTTGGATTTTGAATTGTTGTGTGTGATTGGGTTCAGTTTGTTTTCGGCCCCCCCTCCATCCAGGGCCTTCCCGGACTGTTAACCTTTATACTTACAGGGTCTCTAGTAATTATACAAATTGGTTAGAGTTACCTGTTCTTTTTACAGGAAGAGTTGGCATTAGTTATTACTGTAAGCTTTAATTTATCAGCAGTAAAAATTTAGTGTACTTTCCTGTCAGAGTGACTAGATTTGTGTATCATCATGTCTCAAACCCCTAGGCCTTCGGGCTTTAAAAAATGTTCGAAATGTGGGTTTAAAATGTCTATCACAGACGATCATTCGCTCTGTGTATATTGTCTCGGGGCAAAGCACTTGCAGGAGTCATGCAGTGTATGTCACGCTTTTTCCTCAAGGGTCCTCCAGGAGAGGAAAAATAAATTGATTTTAAAGGGGTTAGTTAAACCCTCCTTTGAAGAAGCCTTGGCATCCTCTCCTGCTCCAACCAAAAAGAAAAGGGCTTCGGTTCCGACCAGTCCGTCGGACCCGACTGCCAAGAAACTTAGGCAGGCCTCTCCTTCGGCACCAAAGACTTCGGAGCCGAGGTTGGAACGGTCTGCCTCGATGCCACCAGTATCGACTCCTCTGGCTTCGGAGCCGATGGCTGGGGCATCGAGAGGCGGGTCACCTTCGCCGGTTCCACTGCTCTCGGAGCCGACAAGGGTCGCCCGCTCAGACACTTCCTCCTCGGCGCCGGTCTACCTCGGCACCGATGGAATCTGCTGTGAGTATTCCCTCGGCGCCGATACTCATCGAGTCGCCTCGGAGCCGGTCCCCTAGCCCTTTGGGGCCGATGGAGAGGCCTTCTCGAACCCGTTCTGTTTCCTCTCGGTCTTCGAGGATGTCGGATTCTGATATCGACAGGGTGCTCCAAAGACTGTTCCAGTCCCCAGTCTTCCAAAATTTGTTTCGGTTCCGACCCAGCTGGTTTCGAGCCGATGACCTTGGCCCACCCGTTGCCATTCCTCCTCCGACCGCCCGGCTCCGCCGGAGCAGGTGCTGTTGGAGCCGGTGGAGATTCTAGGGTCGGCTCCGACCCTTACTCCAACCCGGCCTTCGGGTCCGAGTTTACGCTGGACTTCTTCGGCTGGACCCGGGGTGATGTTTCGGGACCTATGCTTTCCCGAGCCTCCCCTCGGTGCTTCGGCTGCGGGACTCCCGTCGGCTATCACGGCTCGAGTCCGGACACTCCCAGGATTCTGGGGTCCGGCTTTCAGGGCCATGAGGAGTGCCTTGGCCAAGTCCTCTTCGGCCATCTCTCCGGTTTTACCAGCACCTTCCCTGGGCGTGGAGACTGGGTCTTTGGCTGTTCCCCTGTCCGTAGCCAGCGGAGCCCCGAGGCCTGAGGTTACCCCCAGTGGGGGTTCCCCTCCTCCTGAGGGTTCTTCGGAGTTATCTTCAGAGGAAGCCCCAAGGAAGAGATCGTGCAAGAGGAAGCACGTGGACTCCCCCGAGTCTATTACATCGGACACTGATATGGATGATGCGGAGGGGTCCCCGAAGTCGTCCTCGGATGATGTCTCATTTGCAGACATCTTAGAGATCCTCAAACAACGAGGCGGCTGGATATCCAAACCCCCCTCTGCTGACGAATCAGTGCTCCTCAAGGCCTTTGGGGCTCAGCCCTCCGCCTCCTGGGTGTCTCCGCCCTTCGACGAGCTTCTGGATTTAGTTTGTCGAAGGGCGTGGGAACATCCAGATACCGTGGAACCAGTCCCTTCTCGTCCAAATAAATTCTTATCTGCTCCCGAGAAGGAGTTCCTTACTAAAGGCGTGGCTGTAGATGCCATGGTGGTGGCATCTGCTACACAACAGGACGTGGCAGAGGCTTCAACGCCCATCCATCCTCCTAATAAGGAGTCTAGGAGTATGGATAGGTACGGGAAGCGCACCCTGACTTCAGCGGCCTTTACCTTAAGGTCTCTGAACTATTTGGCACATTTTACAAGGCTTCAGAGGGATCTGGTCAAGGAGTTGTCAGATTCCTCTCGGTAACCTACCTGAGCAGCTAGCCCAGTCGGTTAGCTCTCAGTTGGCTATCCTTACGCCAATTTCTAACTCGTCCATGAGGCTCATTTCCTATGCGGCAAGGGGCGGGTAGAGCGGCAGGCACAGGCGTGGCTCACGAGACAAGCCTGGCTCCGCTTGTGTCAGTTCATGGAGGCCTTCAAGTCTTCCTTCACGACGCTCCCTTTGATGGGTCCTCATTGTTGGGAGCCAAGGTGAAAGTCACCCTTACCCGCTGTGAGCAAGAGGGAAAACAGTTATCTGCCGTAGGGGCCCGTTATTCCACTCCTTCGGCCTTACCCCAAGGCCAAAGGAGGGAAAATGTGGTTCGAAAATCTCGCAAGTTTTTCTCCCAACAGCAGGAAGATTCCCCGTCCAGAGGCAGAGGGCGGGAAATTTTTCAGGGAGACGCCGTCCCAGAGGCGGCAGAGGGCCCCGCAATTCTGGAGACCGCGAGTCCTTTCGTGGCTCTTCAGCCTCCCACACGACATGAGGGATTGCCCGGCTGTGCTGCTCCGGAGCCAGTCGGGTGTCGTTTTGCCAAGCACCTAGAAGCCTGGGAGTCAATCACTCAGGACAGATGGGTGCTTCGGATCATTGCCGGAGGTTACACCATCCCATTCAAAGACTCACCCCCTCCGTCCAAGAGAATCCCGGACCCACCACCCAGTCAAAGGGAAATAGCAGCCGCAGAAGCTTTAAAGCTGCTAGAAAAAGGAGTCATCCAACCGGTCCCCACAGACCAGATCGGATCAGGAAATTACTCCAGGTTCTTTTTAGTGCCAAAAAAGACAGGGGACCTGAGACCAATATTGGATCTCAGCAGACTGAACCAATCCGTAACGAAATCCAGATTCGAATGGTCATGTTACAATCCATTCTCCCGTTGTTGGAGAAGGATGTTTGGATGTGCTCCATAGACCTCAAGGACGCCTATTATCACATACCGATACATCAGGCGTCCAGAAGGTATCTGCGCTTCAGCCTGGGAGTCAGTCATTACCAATTTTGTGCTCTGCCCTTTGGTCTCACCACAGCCCCAGGGTGTTCACCAAGTGTTTGGCAGTAGTGACGGCTCACCTGAGAAGTCTTGGATTCCAAGTGTTTCCCTATCTCGACGACTGGCTCCTGACTGCCACCACCAGGCATCTACTAATGGACAACCTCAAAGCCACCATCTCCCTGGGTGTTTCCCTAGGGATTACATTCAATTGGTCAAAGTCTGTCTTGCTGCCCTCTCAACGCATAAAATTTATAGGGGCAGAGATAGACTCAAGATTGATGCGTCTTTCTTCCTGCCGAAAGGATCCGAATCTTACAGGGCCAAGTTCAAGCTCTGATCTCGAGATCCAAAGCCCCAGCCAGGATGGTCCTACAGGTTTTAGGCTCAATGTCTGCCACGGTTCTTTTAGTTCCTCTAGCAAGATTACACATGAGGATTCTTCAGTGGCTCTTGTCAACTCAATGGTCCTTTCAGGATCTTCCCCTCAATCATCACATCATGATTACGGAAATATGCAAAAGGGACCTTCGCTGGTGGCTTCAGACATCCAACTTGGATCAGGGAAAACCCTTTGTTCTCCCTCCAGTAGTTACCCTGACGACAGATGCCTCCCAGATAGGGTGGGGGGGGCATTGTCTGGGCAGGCTAGTTCAGGGCTCCTGGCTTCCGGACGAAGCTCTTCTCCACATCAACGTGTTGGAGATGAGGGCTGTTCTTCTATCCCTACAGGCCTTACACAAGTTTCTTCCTCAAGGCATCATCGCCATCCACACAGACAACATGTCGGTGGTTTGGTATCTGAACAAACAAGGAGGGACCAGATCGTATCCCCTTTGCAGAGAGGCCATGAGAGTGTGGGAATGGGCTGTAGCTACCAACCGCTTCTTGGTAGCGACCCACATCCCGGGAAAATCAAATGTATTGGCGGACAAATTAAGCAGGACAATTCTCTCTCCTCACGAATGGTCTCTAAACGCACAGTAGCAGCTCAGGTTTTCAAGAGATGGGGACGCCGTGCTGCGACCTATTTGCAACGCCACAAAACACCAAGTGCCAGAAGTTCTTCTCCTTGATTCCACATCAGGAAGTACCAGCCATGGATGCTCTAGCACAACCTTGGCCAACAGGGCTACTTTATGCCTTTCCTCCAATTCCACTCCTTCCAAAAGTTATTCAAAAGCTTCTCAACTGGGGTCTTCAATGATTCTGATTGCCCCATACTGGCCTCGTCAGATATGGTTTCCTTACCTGAAAAAGCATGCAGTGGACGATCCGTGGACCTTGGACCTGATCCCGGATTTGCTAATCCATCAGTCAGGACATTGGCATCAGTCCCTTCAATCTCTAAAATTGACAGCTTGGCTCCTCCACTTCCAACCTTAGTTAGAAGGCACACACTAGACCCGGAAGTTGTTCACATTTTATCTTCGGCCCACAAACCCACCACTAACAAATTGTACCTCAGTAAGTGGAAGAGGTTTGCTATCTGGGCTCAACTCAAGGGCTTAGACCCTATCACTGCTCCTGTCCCAGAGGTTTTGAAATTCTTAACATCCCTGTTTAATCAGGGATCTTCTGTCTCAACTATTAAAGTCCAACTAGCTGCTATCTCGAAATTCCATGAATCCACGGATCCTCCTTTGATGAGCAGCAGACTATGCAAAACGTTCATTAAAGGTGCCAATCTGTTAAGACCACCAGTTTTTCATCCTGCACCCCCGTGGGATCTTGATTTGGTGCTTCGTGCATTAACATCTCCCCCTTTTGAACCGGCTGCTACATGCGAATTAAAATATCTGTCTTGGAAAACGGCATTCTTAGTGGCTATTACCTCTGCAAGGAGAGTCTCAGAGCTTCAAGCCCTGTCTATTAAACCACCGTACTTGATTTTCCACAAGGATAGAGTATCACTTAGGCCTAATCCATCCTTTGTCCCCAAAGTCTGTTCTAGTTTCTGTCTTCAACAATCTCTAGAGCTACCAGTTTTCTTTCCAAAATTCTCTAATGAAGCAGAATATACTCTCCATAAATTGGATGTTCACAGACAATTACGCTTCTATTTAGACAGGACTCAGCAACTTCGTAAGTCAGACCAGTTGTTTGTGTCCTTCTCAGATAATAAATTGGGCCAAACCATTACGAAAGCTACAATCTCAAAATGGATCAGAGATTGCATAACTCAGGCCTATTCTTCTTCGAATAAACATCTTACATCATCTATCAAAGCTCATTCTACCAGAGCTATGGCTACTTCTATAGCCTTTCATTCCAAGCTCGCTATTTCGGAAATTTGTGCTGCGGCTACTTGGTCCAACCCGCACACTTTCATTTCCCACTACAAATTGGATGTGGCATCTAAAGGACGAGCATCATTTGGTTCCACGGTACTCAGGAGTGTTTTCCAGTGAGCCACCCAGGATTCAGGTGCTAGGACGCTGTCCCATCATTCAGAATGTAGGCGAGATAGGATCACATAACATCTTTTAGTTATGTACTCACCATAACTTCAGATGTTTGGGATCCATCTCGCCTACATTCCTGATACCCACCCTCCTTCCCCCTGCCTTGCAGATCAGAAGAGATTGAACGGTTTTGAGTTCAACTGTTTTTATCTTGTTCCATCTGACGATGTTATATAAGCAGGGTATGCGTGTGTGCATGTATGCGGACAAACTAGATCTGGGGGACTGGTAGTGGTGCATCCTGGGATATAGTAAGCTCAGCCAATAAGAGACTTCGCTCTTTGGCATAAGCGTGCCGAGTCGGAGCCGAGGGATCGGCTCCGAACCCATCATTCAGAATGTAGGCGAGATGGATCCCAAACATCTGAAGTTATGGTGAGTACATAACTAAAAGATATGCAGGAGCATTACAGCACAGCCTAAAATGTCAACACTTATTTCTACTGCTAACTGTTATTTTGTCTTCTAAATTTTCTGATTCAGATTCTGAGTTGTGTGTGGCCTCTGCCACTCCCACTGAAGGATTTTCTTTTTTTTTTGAGAAACCATTTCCAGAATGAATCAGTTATTTATGGCTATTCTGGATAAGTCCATGGATGAAGAAAGTACACATGTGAGTAAACTTACCATAACAGTGGATGTTTGAATGATCATTGCTGTAGTAGCCTCAGCTATATAGGTTGTATCTTGAAAAGGATATAACTGCCAGCCAGCCACCAAAACTTCAAGGGCACATCCACACACCTAAACCATTATTCAATTCAAGCTGAGCTGAAGAAAAGAAGTGATTTGAGCATCAAGCCCGTCAGAGCTTTTCTGCCACCAAAGACTTCCCTCTTGCAGGCTTTTGAGGATTGATAGTTAATGTTTTCCACTGCTGGCAGATAAGTTCCCTTTGGGGAAAATAACTTTCACTTACTTTTTCTTACAGGACCTAAACTTCTGTGAAAATATACATTTTAAGCTAGGAAAAGTGTTTTTATTGACGGTCATGTGACTTTTAATAACTATTAAAAAGAAGCATTACTTATTATTTTTGTAGGGAAAAGTTGTTAAAACTAAATTAAAGCTACTTTTCTGAAGTAAAAGTTGTGTTATTCTACTTTTTCGGGCTGGGGTAAGTGTTTAACGTGCTTCTACTGTGTTCTTGGTAGAAAAAGTGACTTTTTTTACTACTTACCTGTTTTACCAACTACTTCTGCCAGACTTCTCCAAGGAATCAGGCAACATTTTTGGCTTTACCATTGAACAACCTACAGGTTCCTCGATTCTTCCTTCTACCAGCCACAATATAGAAGATAATTAATAGATAGCCTTTACCACCACAGCAGGCTACTAAAGTGCTTCAGCCACTGATGAGTGCTGTATTCATTTCTGGTTCCTTGACTGTTTGTCTTGTTCCTTAGCTCCCTCTGGTATAGTCTTTACAGCCACCTGGTACCAGGGGTTAGACATGTTCACTGCAGCTGTTGGTGTGCTCTTGGTAGGCAGGATAGAGACAGTCTCATTAGTTCTGGGAGAAAGAGCAAAGAACTCCTATCTGCCTAGCCAAAATGGTTTACCTGTCCATAGGATTATTTTGCCTGGCAAAAGTGTGTCTACTTCTTTATAAAAAAGAAACTCAAACACATGCCTTGTCATGTTTCAGTTACTTTATGTAGGAGTGATGTACTGGGCTTTTCTCAGAGTTTAGTTCAGGCTCTTGACCATTCCAATTCAGCTGTTTCTGTTAAGAGGAAAAGGTAGTCTTCATTTTATGAAGAGACTCAAGATTTTGAACCACAAAATGATTGTAAAGGGACAAATTTTGTTTCCTCATGTTTCTGATTCAGATTCTGAGGAGAATGTGGCATCTGCCACTTCCTTTGAAGGATTTTCTCGTTTTTGTGAAACTATTTCCAGAATTAATCAGTTTGTTTCAGTGGGAGCATAATGCATTCCACTGTTACTGTAGAAGTGTTATAATTTATTGCAAATGGATTTTCCTGAACCTACTCCAGTTCCTCCTGTTTTTTCAGCACTGGAGGATGTTTTTGGCACAGCCTGTAAACTGGTCGACAGCCAAACCGCTATGCTCCAAGAAAGCAGATAGACTGCATAAAGTTCCTACGTCCTTTAAGTTTTGTATATACTAATCCCAAATCAGACCCAACAGTTATTGCTCCTGTGAACTCATCTGCTGCTAAACATCTGGTTAATACCGATCCCTCACCTTCTAATAAGGATGGAATGGCTTTTGATAGATTTGAGGAAAATTGTATTTTTCTGCAACATTTGCTTTTAGAATTCTCAACTATCAAGTTCATATGTTAAAGCTTATGCTTGCCTCTTTTGAGAAAATGAAGAACATTATGTCATCTGTTTCTTCTGAGGAAAAAAACTTCTTTATGTAACCTAATTGATTCTGTGTCTCAGGTGGGTATCCACTGTTTGAAATGTGCTTAGAAATATCCTGATGCCACTGCCAGGGTTGTTACTACCACAACTGTCATGAGGCAGTTTGCTTAATTGTACCATCAAAACCTTCATGAGGATATCAAAGCTGACATTTTGAATCCTCCCTTAAAGATGATTTCTGGACCTTTTACTGTAGGCGTCCTTAAAAAGTATGATAAGAGAGGTAAGCTGATTCAAAGAATTTCTCAGTGTTTTCCTCAGCCTTCCATCTCCAGGTTTACCAAGGGGTTTAATGCTACATGTACTATCTGAAAAATTAAAATAAGTACAGTAAGCTGGTGGTATGCAAATGTTTAAAAAGCAATGACAGGGGGGTTCCAAAACCAAAAGAACTCCCCATAACAAAGGTCAGTCTAATAAGCCAGAATACAAGACTCCCCTCCCTATTCCCACCATGGCAAACCTTTAATCCTTCATGAGGTCTGAACCTCCATTTCTCTCTCTTCTGCAACAGATAATTTCAGACAGATGGATTTTGAAAGTAATCTATCAAGGTAATACAGGCCAATGGGGATAGCTCCCTCATTTTTGATGTTTCCCCTCACCCACCAGATCAAACTCCTCTTTTCTCTCGTCATTCAATATCTGCTGCCCCAGGGAGTGACAAAACCTCTCTTTTCCTCAGTTAGGAGAGGAATTTTATTCAATAATGTTTCTGGTTCCAAAGAAAGATGATTTGTGGAAGCCAGTTCAGGCTATTTCCTTTCTAAATTAATTTGTGATACTACCTAAGTTCAAAATGCTATCCCTTCACAACTTGTTACCCTTTATAGCCCATTTGAGTTTACTGGTGACCTTACATTTAAAAGATACATAAGATGCATGTCAGCACAGCCTCATAAATCCAGATTTCAGACGTCTCTTAAGATAATCTGTGTCTTTATCACACTATCAGTTCTGTGCATTACCCTTTGGCCTATCCACTCCTCCAGTGGTAAGTGTTTAACTCCAGTGATAGCCTACTGCAGACTGCAAGGTATTCACATTTTTCCTTATTTAGATGACTTGATTATCTCTGCCGAGTCTTTTTCAAAGTGATAGAAAATCTCTCATTTGGGTGAGGAATCTCCTCCACAGACTGGGTTCCAAGAGAACATACAAGTCTTGTTTGACTCTTTCTTACAAGATTGCTTTCATGTATACCTAAGATCAAAGAGCTTTTCTTCTACAAGAGAAAGTAGATCTGTATCTATATCTACTCTTAAGTTTTTCTACTCTGATTACTGTCTCAGGGAGGGAAGTTCTCAGGATCATACCTCTCTACTGTACAGATTTTCGCAGAATGTCCAGATTTTTGCCTTATATTTTTGGTCCGTTTTTCATAAAATTGTGGCTGTCTGGCAAATTAGTGACAAATCATTAAAGACTGAAGTTAGAAAATAATGACAGCCATTTGAGTTTAGACATCATACCCTTCAGAAAGTTCACGCTAATGCAAAACCTGTTATTCTATCAACTTTTGAAGTTTGTAAGATCAATATTTCAAAACTGTCCCTATTTCTACCACTTTTTTATGGCTTTGTACAGATTCCTTACTCTAAGAGGTTGATAGGTATGCTTAGGATAATGGGTCTCATGGCTTCTATGATTCTTATGATTCATGTATCAAGACTCCACATGAGAAAAATCCTAAGAATACTCACTAGACAGAAATATTTTAAAGATATTCTCTCTAAACTGTACAGCTGGGCTTCCACCAAAGATACAGTGGTATTTGAAGATGCCCTGCTGCCTTGATCACAGATCACACATTGTCTTGTACACTGTTACTCAGCTATGACATTAGATTTTGCCCTGAGTTTACTCTTGCACAAGTCAAATGCATCAATATATGACATTATATACTCCAATAACTTGCAAGTAGAGGCATCAGCATGCCTGATAGAGATGCCAAGGCATCAATACAAATTATTGGCTTTTACATCTAGAGTGTAACAAGAGTCATTTATATGGTTATGAGGCATACCAGTGGCTAACTCAGTCACAGATTTAACGATTCCTAAACTATAGGATTGCCTTTTCTGGGATTTTGGCATATATGACAGTCAATATAAGTTCTGTGCTGGAGGGAAGCCTTCTAGCTTATCAGTGGGAGTGGTAAGCATTAGGTAAACTATCTACCACATAAGGAGTGGTTTATGGCCCAGAAAATGTAGTTATTGGCCGTTTGGGCAGTTTTTCCATCTCTCTCAGCTTTCTGATATAAAAGGCTGCATTTGCACTTGTTCTCCCCCTTTCCTGTAACTATAGTCCAGATACAGATTTGCTGTATCCAGGACTGTTTGTAAGCTCCTGAGCTCCCCCAAGCCTTTCTGTGTTGGAGGGAAGCCTTCTAGTTTATCAGTGGGACTGGCAAGCACTAGGCAACCTACCTACCACATAAGGAGTGGTTTCTGAGCCCAGATATTGTACATATTGGCCGTATGGGCAGTTTTTCCATCTCTCTCAACTTTCTGATTTAAAAGCCTGCATTTGCACTTGTATCCCTCCTTTCCCATAACTAGTCTAGTCCAGATAGAGATTTGCTGTATCCAGGACTGCTTGTAAGCTCCTGAGCCTCCCCCCCCCCAAGCCTTTCTGTGTTGAAGGGAAGCCTTCCAGTTTATCAGTGGGAGTGGTAAGCACTAGGTAGCCAATCTACCACAAGAGGAGTGGTTTCTGGCCCAGATTTTTGATTTATTGGCCTTTTGTGCAGTTTCTTCCATCTCTTTCACTTTTTGGCTTAAAAGACAGTGTTTGCGCTTGTTTCCCCCCTTTTCTATAACTAGTCTAGTCCAGGTACAGATTTGCTGTGTCCAAGACTGTAAGCTCTTGAGCCCCCCAAGCCTTTCTGTGTTGGAAGGAAGCCTTCTAGCTTATCCGTGGGAGTGGTAAGCACTAGGTAGAATATCTACCACAAGGGGAGTGGTTCCTGGCCCAGAAATTGTAGTTTATTGGCCATTTGGGCAGTTTTTCCATCTCTCCCAACTTTATGGTTTAAAAGCCTGCATTTGCTCTTGCTTCCCACCTTTCCTGTAACTAGTCTAGTCCAGATAAAGACTTGCTGTATCCAGGACTGTTTGAAAGCTTCTGAGTGGTGCCAGAGCCTGCTCTTCAATTTTTCCCTTACATCTACTAGTTCTCTCCTCACCTGCACTTATAGTAACTTATTAGTCTAGCACTTTACCAGACTTCTTGTAGCAATTATTGTAGCACACAAGTGCTACCAGCACTAAATGTTCTACAAGGAAACAGATCTAGTACTTCTTATTAATGCCCACCCTGTCAGGCATATCTAAAGGTCAGTTCCCTGTGCTTTCTCCTATTAACCTGGTGAACTTGGGCATCCTGAGACAATGTAGCAACTGCTTCATGTACACCGACAACCCTCTCCTCTCACCTTCCAACACTCAGACTTGCGAGAGATGCACTTATACATCCAAATTAGAAGCCAAGCACTCTCCAACCAAGACTGGAATAGCTGGTCAAGAGGAGGTCAACACTTGCACTACACCACATGGAACACACAGCCCTCTGGAACACACACCAACACTGCCTTTACATAAAAACACAAACCACACACCCACCTTCACGGAGACTCTCAATAAAACTCTACCCAAGCAGCAGAGCCCTCCAAGGCAGAAATGCACTTGACCACCACAACACAACACTAATCACGAGACACATAAATCTCCTAAACAGTGTGCCACTCAACCAAAGTCCCTAAGGCAAAACAGCATGCCCAACACACTAGTCATAGTTGACTCGATAGTGAGGCACACTGATGTCCCACTCACTAGGTTGAATAAGGAGAAAGTAACAGTCAGCTGTCTGTCAGGTGCCAGGATCTGACACATAATGCATGCCCTCAGGTCAGTCAACATCAGGTACAAATATGACACTGTCACTGTACATGTGGGTGTGAATGAACTGAGATGTACCTCCCTAGACTACATGAAAAGAGACATGGAGGAGCTCTCCGATTATGTAGCCCAGGCGGGTATGACCCTAGCCCTGAGCAGCATCCCACCATCACCCAGAATGATACCACTGTACAAGCAGAGAATTATTGATTTCAACAAGTGGCTAAGTTTCTGGTGTCATTCTAAGGGGATCCAGTATCTGTCTGCCTGGGATGACATGACTGGCAGACATTGATGCTTTGCCAGAGATGGTCTGCATCTGTCACCCCTGGGCTTCCAGATATTGGCCAAGGCTCTTGACACCCCTATAGTGCCTTTTTTAGGCGGTGTTCCAAAGACCAAATTACCACCATAACAGCTACAAACAAATGCAATCGGTGGGTCATGTTGCTCAATGCTAGAAGTCTAAATCTCAAAATGCACTCGCTCGAGGCACTCCTTAAAATGGAGATCATCGACATTTGTGCTGCAACAGAGACCTGGTTCAAGACAGCAGAAAGCACCCCTGCACTACCAGGCTATAACTCATTCCACACCTTTCGGCCCCAGAACTTAGACTGAAGCTCCAAAGGCGATGGTGTTTTCATATTCATAAAGAATACGCACACCTCCAGACTGGTAGCCCAACATAACGCATCAAAGATACTTCACGTGCAGCTAACATTGGGTAAGACAATGATTCAGGTTGTAGCCTGCTATAGGTCCCCAACCATGTCCCAAGACTCACACTCCATGTTCCTAAGCACCCTGGAGAATATTAGGGACAACCTAACACTCTCTTGCTAGGCGACTTCAACTACCCCTCCATTAACTGGGTAAACTACTCATGTACCAGTACACTTGCCCAATGTTTCCTGGAGTTCCTTAATTCCAATGCCCTGGACCAGCTCGTTCTTACCCCCACTAGAGGTAGCAACATCCTTGACCTGGTCATTACTAACATGGGCAACCGTTGCTCTACACCAATAGTCAGCTCCTCCCCGGTTAGATCCGATCACAAACTAATCACCTTGGAAATCCAGATCCCTCCCATGCCCCAGCAAAGGTAACCACCAAGAAAAACTTCTCCAAAGCTAACTTTGGGATCTTAAAATAAGAGGTGGCTAACTTCACAGCACCCATGCAAATGGAGAATAGTTGCATGACTGCAGAATCATACACCAATGCACTGTATGAACACGTACACAAATGCATGAATCTCGCCATACCCAATAGAACCAAGACACTCTCCTCCAAAAAAAGGAAGCCAATCTGGTGGTGCCCTTCCATAAACAAACTCTACAACAGAAAGAGGAAACTGATGCAGAATAAGGTGAAGTCCCAAGACTGGAAAAACTCCCTTATCTGTCTCAACAAAAAGTTGAGATCCCTCATCAAATCCTCTAAAGCTAGGTATGAAAACAGAATTGCAGCAGATAGTAAAGACCTTCTATAGTTATGTAAAGAATCTCCACGGCAATACCCAGATTTGCTCTGAGCTACTGCACAATGTTCCCTCCTATACCGATCCAACAGATAGTGCCAGTATACTGGCCGACAGATTCAGTGCCAACTTTACCCTCATCTCCCCCGCAAAGGACCAATCACAATACTAGTAGATTGCCAGGCACCCAGTATTACTGCTGCACAGGTTAAAACAACACTGTCAGAGGCCATGAATACAGCTTCTATGGGACCTGATAATATCCCTGGTTGTGTTCTACATGAACTACAAAGTGAACTGACATCTCACCCGTGTGCTCTGTTCAGTCACAGCCTCACATCAGGCTTTGTCCCTGCCGAATGGTGCACTGCTACAGTTATCCCTCTCCACAAAGGAGGAGCAACTACAGACCTTGGGAACTATCACCCCATTAGTTTGACAAGTCTGATATGCAAAGCTATGGAACACATCATCATGGACCTAATAAACAACAATATAGGGAATCCCCAAACTCTGGATCCCACACAATTTGGTTTTGTGAAGGTTAGATCATGCCTGCTCAACTTGGTCGACTTTTTTGAGTCAGTCACCAGAGCTGTGGATGAAGGCAAGGTGGTTCATACAGCCTACCTTGATCTGGCCAAGGCTTTTGATACTATTCCCCACTCAGGAATCATGGAAAAACTCACTAAGCTTGGCATCAACCCCTATATCACTAGGTGGGTTGCAAACTGGCTCACAGATAGAACCCACAGTGTGAAAGTAGCTGACTCCAAGTCAGACTGCTGATTAGTCATGAGTGGAGTCCCACAGGGTTCAGTCCAGGGTCCTCTCCTGTTTGGTATCTACTTCTCTGAAGTCCAGGCCAACACGAAGGGACTATGGCTGACAAAGTTCACAGATGATTGCAAGTTGGGAGCTATTATTAACTCCCCAAGTGATGTTGACATCCTACAGAATGGCCTCACTGTAACCAACGACTGGTGTCAGATCCATGACCTTAAGCTCAATGACAAAAAATTTGTTGTCATCCCCTTTGGGAAAAACTTGGTTCCCATGAATTACCACATTGATGGTACTCCTCTGAACACAGAAGGCATTATAAGAGATCTGGGGGCACAAGTTGACAGCAACCTCTCTTTTGATCACCACATTGCCACTGTGGTCAGAAAGTCCTTCTATATGGCACATCTCATTATTAAAGGTTTTGCATCCAGGAAGAAAGAGGCCACTGTCTCCCTCTACTCTTCCCTCATTAGGCCAATCATCAAGTATTATGCCCCATTTGGCATGTACCTCACTAGACACCTGCAACAACTGGTGAGGCTGCAAAACTACCTCACAAAGAGGATCCTAGGCCTTAAACACTTGTTCTATATGGACAGACTCAAAAAACTCCAACTATTCTCTGTCTCATATTGCCTATTTAGAGGCAATCTCTGCTTGACTTACAAAGCCATGTCTGACCCAGCTCTGTTAGAAATGCTACATCTAAAGAAATCCTAATCACTCCGCACCACACGCTCCAGAGACCTCAACCTCATTACCACAATTAACAGAACATGCTGGAGGGACAAGTTCATAACCCAAAGACTGTCCATGCTATGGAACAGACTTCCCATACATGTCAAGCCGAGCACCTCGCTGACCCTCTTCAAGAAAAATCTGATGAGTGGATGGGAAACAGAAAATTCACCCTGGGGATAACACCAGTGGCTCTACTCGACAGAGGCACTGAGAACTAAGGTTGGGTGGCACTATGCCAGGGTAATCCTATGGCTAGCCTTGTAAAGGCCCAGGGCCATTAGCCTTGTACACACCTATGAACCTATGAATATAGTCATAGTTAAATGGCTACAAAGGTATCTGTAGCAAGGGAAGGCTTGCTCTTTAAATATCTGAAACTGAAACCAACAGACATCTTGTGTATCTTGCTCTAATATGTTGCTTAACTTCAGGGTATACAGAGATCTTTGACATTTAACTCACATGATTTATATCTGTGCAACATTTTCATACCCTGCTGTGGCAACAGACTATAGTGATAGTTATCCAAAAGTTTTATCAATAGAGGTTGGTTGGTAAAAGGCCAGTAACGGCCAATCTGGATGGAGTATTATGTCTATTGAATACTCTGGCTGTGGTCCCAGAGGAAAGCTAGGGAATTTAAAATTGTCTGTATGCCTTCATTTACCCTCAGGAGATGTAATGTGGATAGCCTACAAGAGGATGAATCTAAAATAATGGGTAGTATCTTTTTTTTTTTTTTTTTTTACATTTGCGCCAAAGAAAGAATCTCACAAGACAGAAGGATGTTCAAATGCTCCTCTTGAGAAAAAAGGAAATATCTACTGCTGCCTTTGTTTTTTATGACTAGCAGGCTCTAATGAATACAAATAAATAGCAAGAAGCTATAAAATAGCCTTAAAATAAAAAAAAGGCAGCTGCAGTAGACTGTGATATAGGATGCTCCTGACTGCACTAACTAGCCACAAAATATTATACAGAGAAAAAAACATATTAGCTGACATTAGTAAGTATAATAAAAATCAAGATGAAAAGCTCTGAGGCTAAATATTTGCATTTCTGTTTCATTCCAGTATATGTACTGCATGCAATGAAGCTAATTTGCTCATATTTTCATCAGACAAGCATTGTCCTACCAAATTAGAAGCAGGGCTTGATGGCTTCCTATTCCATAATTTCCTAATCCTTGCTTCCCAACACACAACAGTCCCATCTCATATATATATATATATATATATATATATATATATATATATATATATATATATGGGTCTACTTCGTTTGTATGAAGTTTCAGTACTTCGAAACCCACTTGGTCGAGACCAGTTATTCGAAGTAGCTTCCTTAGATTTACTATGGCATATAGTAACACGCAAATGGATTTTTTGGATGTGCGTATTTCACAAAATGAAGAAGGCATTATAGAGACCAGCTTTACAGAAAAGAATGTTGGAAGAACAACATTTTACCAAGAAATAGTATGCATCCGAGGTACACTCATAAAAATATAGTTAGAGGACAGTTTTTAAGAACTTCAAGGATACATTCAAATTATGCCACTATTGGCTTGGTTATAAATGATCTGTCTGAACATCTGAAGGTGAGAGGCTATAAAGAGAAGGAGGTGTCTGAAGTGAAACAACAAGTAATTATGGAGAGACATGGCAAAGGGAAACCATTCATAAAAGGAGGCTATGATAACATCTACGATGGTAAGAAGGAACAAAAAGAATTGAGGATGACGCCCACACACACAACAGACACTCAGGGAGTCTGTGAGATTGTTAGGAAAAACTGGAAAATATTAATGTCAAATGAGGAATGCAAAGGATTGGTAGGAGAAGAACCTAGATTATGTTTCAAAAATGCAAAGAATTTAAAAATATTATGTAAAGATAATTGCTTGGAACCATATGTCACCTCAAAAAGAATTGGAACTTTTCCTTGTAGAAGATGCACAATGTGTAAATTTATATGTACTGATAGAGCTAAGAAGAAATATACTACCATTTTGTATGAGGATTGCACAACCAAGAACATTGTATATTTGGTTACATGTTCCACATGCAGCAACTTCTACGTTGGAAAAACTGTGAGACAAATGAAAGAAAGAATGTCCAAACATGTTAGTGACATAAGGTTAAGGGATTATAAGAACCCACTGGCGAAACATATTAGAGACAATGTGGGACATAACTTTATGTTTAGAGTCTTGAAAATTGTATTTGCCTCAAAAAGGGGAGGTGATATTAACACCAGACTCGAGCAGAAGGAAATGTTTTGGATTGGGAAGCTTAGAGCACATCAGAAACCAGGACTTAATACAGTATTCCCTATGAAACCCATCTTGAAAAGGTGGAGACTGAAGAGGCACTTATGACACACCTATCTGAGTAGGTGTGACTATGCAATAGAGTGCCTTATTGGTGTAAACCTGCTATTTTAAAAGAAGGAAATGATGTAATATCATTAATATGCAAAAGACTGCCCTATTGGTGCAAACCTACTATTTTAAAAGAAGGAAATGATGCAATATCAGTTATAAGGATCTGAGGAAGGGTCGTGGTGGTGACCCGAAAGCGCTTATCCTATGTTCTTCCTTTTTATTGTTTTATTATTATTCTTTTATTGTTATTTTAATAAATGCATGGACTATTTAGTACTATTTAGTACTTGGCCTGAGTATATGCTTCAATAGGAAATATATTGCGTATGGCATGTCTGAGTGATATGGAGTTATGGAGCTACTAAGCTGTGCTCTAGAAAGTTAAAAGCTGTGTAACTGCTTGTGGTTTGAACATATTTTGCAACAAGTAAAAGTTTTAACAGCACACTGACCTGTTGATTGATCCTGGCCGTGTTTATTGTGCTGTTTGTTGGCGTTTTAATTATCCGGATCTTCTACAGCACACTCCTGTCGTATTCCGGTGCTGTATAGGTTGGACTTATATATATATATATATATATATATATATATATATATATATATGGGTCTACTTCGTTTGTATGAAGTTTCAGTACTTCGAAACCCACTTGGTCGAGACCAATTATTCGAAGTAGCAAAACTTCGAAAATGAAATACGGAGTTCAGAATACAGCACGGAATGGGAATATTCCCTTTTCCTTGCTGTAGTGCAATCCCAGAGTTGGCATATTTAAGTAGGGAGGTGTGGGGGCTGGGGGGTGCAGGGGGGCTTGCCCCCCCTGCATAACATGTTTTCTGTGTTTTTTTTTTTTTTTTTAGTCAGCCAATCCGGCGACTAGGTTTCAGCAAAAGTGCACTTTCATTGAAATGCACTTTCGCTGAAGTGGGTATCTACTTTGTTCGATGTAACCTATTTTCAAACAAAGTAGACCCATATATATATATATATATATATATATATATATATATATATATATATATATGGGTACGTATCACTTCACCTAAAACTCATTTCGGCAAGACCATATTACCTAAAGTTCATTTCACCTAAAACTCATTTCACTGACAAGTAGTACAATAAGGCAAATCAAAGGTATATGTCCTTTTTCCCACTGTAGTGCGATCCTGGTGTTAGTATATATAGCAAATGGGGGTGTGGAGGGCACAGCCCTCCTCACTGGGGGGCGTGGGGGGCATAGCCCCCCACCTAGCTGGCTTTTACCAGATAATGTAAAACAAAACCAGACAACATAAAACCAAAATAAGTGGGGGGCTAAGCCTCCCACGCCCCCCCACCCCCTAACTATAAATATATATATATATATATATATATATATATATATATATATATATATATACTAACACCAGGATTGCACTACAGTGGGGAAAAGGACATATACCTTTGATTTGCCTTATTGTACTACTTGTCAGTGAAATGAGTTTTAGGTGAAATGAACTTTAGGTGATTTGGTTTAGGTGAATTGACTTTAGGTGAAATGAGTTTTAGGTGAAGTGATATGTACCCATATATATATATGAGAGAGAGAGAGAGTGGCACGGTGGCAGCAGTTAGTGTTGTCATCTTACAGCAAGATGTTCTCAGGTTTGATTTTCAGCTGGGGTGCCTTCTGTGTGGAATCTGCATGTCTTCCCTGCATTCACGTGGGTTTCCTCCCACAGTTCAAAGATATGCATCTGAACAGTTTCTCCCCAGGCCTCAACTGAAAATAAGCTCTGTCCTAGTCAGAATTTCCTGGTCAACAAATGTTAAATAAATAAATGTATTAGAAAAGGCTGTGGTTTTACTTAAAAAGTGAAGATCTAGCTTGTCATCTATCAAAAAATGTTACTCAAGGTCATAATATTGTTATTGCTAAATGGATTGTAACCAATGATATATCTAACAGCATAAACGACAGGGTACTGATGTGTGCTTTTTGTGCATCTCACAAAGGTGTTTAACTATGTGGACCACATAATTCTTCCCCAAGATGTTCTTTGCCCAGGTCATAGTGACTAATTTCAAAGCTTGATGGATAGCCATACCCTTCTGGATTACTTGTTGGTAATTCACAACTTTGCATTGCTGCATATGGGATGGATGTGAAACATGGCGTCATTCTTGGAAATCTCTTTTTTTTCTCATTCATAGGTTCATAGGTAGGTACTAGGCTATCGGCCCTAGGGCCCATACAAGCCTAGCCAAAAAATGTACCCTGGCTTTCGCCACCCAAGAAAATTATTTTCCTGTGCCCCTGTTGAGCAGAGCCACAGAACTGATCCCTGGGGTGAATTTCCCATTTCCCATCCAATCATCAAGATTTTTCTTGAAGAGTGCTAATGAGGAGATCTGTTTGACTTAGATAGGTAGTCTGTTCCAGAGTATGGGAAGTCTCTGGGACAGGAATCTATCCCTCCAGCATGTTCTGTTTATTGTGGTGACAAGGTTAAGGTCCCTAGAGTGTGTAGCTCGGAGGGATTGGGATTTCTTTAAGTGGAGCATGTCCAACAGCTCTGGGTTTGACATAGCTTTGTATGTTAGGCAGAGGTCGCCCCTGAGTAGGCAATATGTGATGGAGTAAAGCTGTAGTTTTTTGAGACGGTCTGCATAGGGCATCTGTTTGAGGCCAGTAATCCTCTTTGTGAGGTATTTCTGTGGTCTTTCCAGTTGTTGTAGATGTCTTGTGAGGTACATACCAAAAGGGGCGTTGTACTCTATAATGGGTCTAATGAGTGATGAGTAATGGGGAACAATTACCTCTTTTTTTCTGGATGAGAATCCTTTTGTGATGAGATGAGCCACGTAGAAGGATTTCCTGACCACTGTGGCGATGTGATTATCAAAGGAGAGACTACTGTCTACCTGTGTTCCAAGGTCTCTTATCACATTTTCGGCATTAAGTAGACTACCAGCTATGTGGTAGTTCATGGGTACAGAGTTTTTACCAAAGGGGATGACAATACACTTTGTGGCATTGAGCTTCAGGCCATGGCTTTGACACCAGGTATCTGTCTCAGTGAGGCCCTTTTGTAGTTTGTCCACATCGTTATGAGTTTCAATTATGGCTCCTAGTTTGCAGTCATCTGCAAACTTTGTTAACCAAAGACCTTCTGTGTTGGCCTGCACTTCAGAGAAGTAGATACCAAACAGGAGAAGACCCAGGACTGAACCCTGTGGTACTCCACTTGTCACTGGTCTGATGTCAGATTTGGAATCCGCTACTTTCACAATGTGGGTTCTGTCCATGAGCCAGTTGGCAAACCATCTTGTGACATAGGGATTTATACCTAGTTTAGTGAGCTTATCTATAACTCCAGAGTGGGGGATGGTATCGAAAGCCTTGGCGAGAGCTAGATAAGCTGTGTGAACCATTTTACCCTCATCTATGGCTTTGGTGACTGCTTCAAAGAAGTCAATCAGGTTTAGGAGACATGATCTGCCTTTTACAAATCCAAACTGAGTAGGGTCCAGAGTTTGGAGATTACCAATGTCTTTGTTTATGAGTTCCATGATGATATGTTCCATGGCCTTGCAGACCAGGCTCGTCAGGCTAATGGGGCGGTAGTTCCCGGGGTCCGTCGTGGCTCCCCCTTTGTGGAGTGGGATAACTGTCGCTGTGCGCCATTCAGTGGGTACAAAGCCTAAAGTGAGGCTATGATTGAACATGGTACTTAGGTAGGGTGCCAGTTCATTCTGTAGTTCATGTAGAACGCAGCCTGGGATATTGTCAGGTCCCATGGATGCTGTGTTCTTGGCTCTGGAGAGTGTGTTTTTTTACCTGTGCAGCCATGATTATAGGAACTTTGCATTCTTCCGGTATAGAGATGGGCCCTCTAGGGAGTGAGAGGGGGGTAAAGTTAGCACTGAACTTATCTGCTAGGATGTTGACAATATCAGTTGGTTCTGTATATTCAGTGCCATTATGCTGTAACTCAGAGCAGATCTGAGTGTTCCCATTTAGATTCTTGACATAGCTATAGAATGCTTTGTGGTTGTCTTTAGAGTCAGTGGCAATTTTCTTTTCGTAACTAGCTTTGGAGGATTTTATGAGAGATCTCAGCTTCTTACTAAGGTTGACCAGGGAGTTCCTCCAGTCATGGGATTTTACTCTTTTTTGCAACAGTTTCTTTCTTCTATTGTAGAGTTTGTTTATGGCAGAGGACCACCAGATTGGCTTCCTTTTTTGGAGGATAACATCTTGGTTCTATTAGGGATAGCATGATCCATGCACTCGTGTAAGTGCTTATAAAGTGCATTTGTGTAGGATTCGGCAGTCATACCTCTATTGTCCGTCTGCATGGGTGTCATGAAGTTTTCCACTTCTGCCTTAAGAAGTGTGAAGTTGGCTTTTGAGAAGTTTTTTACGATGGTTTCCCTAATTGGGGCTGGGGGTGGGATGTGGATGTCTAGGCTGATTAGCTTGTGGTCGGATCTGACCAACGAGGAATTGACCTCTGGTGTGGAACACCGGTTTCCCATGTTGGTAATGACCAGGTCTAGGATATTGCTGCCCCTGGTGGGGGTGTGAATAAGTTGATCCAAGGCGTTGGAATTTATGAATTCTAGAAAACGTTGAGCAAAAGAGTTGGTACATGAGTAGTTTTCCCAGTTAATGGTGGGGTAGTTGAAATCACCCATTATTAGGGTGTTGGGTTGTACCCTTATACTTTCCAGTGTATCAAGAAATGAGGAGTGTGAATCCTGGGGCATGGTGGGGGGTCTGTAGCAAGCTACAATTTACAATCATTAACCAGTTTAAGATTGACTTCCCTGGACTGTTTGTCACCATGTAGTCTGATTGTATGATTCTTATCCGAACCTTCCATTCCCTCTAAGAAGTTTAAAGAGAGCAACAAAAGGACACAGAGACTTCCCACAATTATTTCAGTTTCTCCCATTTTAATTTCTCCAAGTCTTTTGGGTTTCCAATACCATGACAGAAATCGACCCCATTCCTAAGTCAAAGTATGATTAAAGTTCATGAAATTAGTATTGTTTCATTCATTCATGTTAGCCAGAATTGCTATTCACATCAGCTGCAATGTACCCAGTAATGACTCATTCTGCAATTTGTACATGTATCAATATATCTAAATACAATTGTAAATTCTTTTTTATAAGACCCATTGCTCCTACTACTATTGAAATGGTCTGGGTATCCTTCTTCCACATGGTCCTATTTTCTGCCTGCAAACCCTGGTATTTTATGACTTTGTATCTCTCTGTACGTAAGGCATTGTAAACACTGTGTGTAGCATTTTCAATGCTCAATGCTACTTTTGTCTTCTTTTCATGGGCTACTATATCTGGTTTTCTTGCATCTTTTTTTGAACTGTTGATAATGGGTGATCTCATGTGATATAAACGTCATCACTTTCTGTAATGCTTTGTGGCTCATGTGTCCAGTGTTTTTCAGCTACTTCACTATTATAATGTTTGCACAATTCTCACTGGAACAGTCTTACCACATTATTATGCCTTTCTGTATACTGTCCTTTTGCCATTAGTATGTCACAACCAGCAACAAGATGTGTGACTGTTTCCAATTCTGTTTTGCAAAACCTACATTTGTCCATTGATGCAACATGTTCAATGGACTTTGTAAACCGACAGGTCTACTATCTTGGGCTTTTGGTTTAAATTTGCCTCTCCTTAATCATTCCTGCATTCGATCCTGATCAACATGAGGCTGTTCCAAGAGTTTCTACACTTGCAACCATATTTATGCATTTTCCACATTTCTTGCCTTCTCTTCTGATCCTTCACCTTATATTCTTTTTTTTGTTTTGTTTTTTTGTCACATTCAGTTGCTGCCTGATTTTTAACTACTTCTGGTTTTATTTCCATTCCGACTCAACGCCAATATGCTTCTGCTAAACTAAGCAGGGAAACCATCTTAGACTTATTCTCCTCATGTTTAAAAACTTTCACTACATTTGTGACTTGTGAGGTCAGCAGATATGTGTGCAGTCCCACGTCTGCAAATCTATACATATAATAATTTTCAAGGAGGCCCATACCTCCTTCAGAACGAGGAATATATAGTCTTGGTATGCAATGATTGAGAGATGGGGATATGCTCTAGAGAGAAGAGGAATGAAGGTCAGCAGGACTAAGACAGAATATATGTGTGTGAATGAGAGGGAGGATAGAGGAATGGTGAGGATGCAAGGAGTAGAGGTGGCAAAGGTGGATGAGTATAAATACTTGGGGTCAATAGTTCAGAGTAATGGTGAATGTGGAAGAGAGGTGAAGAAGAGAGTACAGGCAGGATGGAGTGGGTGGAGAAGAGTGTCAGGAGTGATTTGTGACAGACGAGTACCTGTAAGAGTGAAAGGGAAGGTCTACAAGAGGGTAGTGAGACCAGCTATGTTATATGGGTTGGAGACAGTGGCATTGACAAAAATGCAGGAGTTTGAGCTGGATGTGGCAGAATTAAAGATGTTAAAATTTGCACTGGGTGTGACGAGGGTGGACAGGATTAGGAATAAGTATATTAGAGGGTCAGCCCAGGTTGGAAGGTTTGGAAACAAAGCCAGGGAGGCACGATTACGTTGGTTTGGACATGTGCTGAGGTGGAATGCTGAGTATATTGGGAAAAAGATGCTAAGGATGAAGCTACCAGGTAACAGGAAAAGAGGAAGGCCTAAGATAAGGTTTATGGATGTGGTGAGATAGGACATGCAGGTGGTTGGTGTGACAGAGCAAGATGCAGAGGACAGGAAGAAATGGAAACAGGTGATCTGCTGTGGCGACCCCTAATGGGAACAGCCGAAAGAAGATGATGATGATGCAATGATTTTTATAAATCATTTGATGAGCATGAAGCATCCTTCTTGTTTTCCTGTCCAACCTATCCAACACCATTTGGGGCCATTCAGTCACTCCAAAACTACAATTTAAGACAGGAAGTGCAAACTGGTTTATAGCTTAGACTTTGTTCTAGATGTCAATGCTGTTTTCAATATTAATTTTAGTCTTCTAAAATATTCCTTACTAAGTTTTATTCACATTTGGTCATGCAATATTGTTGATCCTTCATCAATTCCCAAATATTTATACATTCCCTCTTGCTCAAGTTTTTTTATATCACATTACTGTCCCAAACTGATGTTTTATTGGTGCTGCAACTTTCCTGCTTTAAAGGTTGCTTTTGCACATTTATCAAGATCAAAGGATATTCTTATATCATCTGAAAAAGTTTTGACCACTTGCAATTGTGCTTTCAGTTCCTCATCTGATAAACTATATAGTTTTAAATCATCTATAAAAAAGAAGATAAGTCTTTACACTTTGTTTTTTTTCTGGGAGACAAATTGAAGCTATGATCTAATCTGTTAAGTAGCTTAATGGTTAAGAGCAAGACAAAAGAGCAGTGGTGACAGAGTGTCACCCTGGAATATCCTCTTTGAATTTTTATCCCTGGCATAATAATGTGTCCTTTATCATGGCTTAACTGCAAAGTGGTTTGCTACTGTTTCATGGTCATTGTAATGTAATCAAACAGTGTAGGTTTTATCTTATACATTTTAAGCACTCGGTTATCCATGAATGTGGGATACTGTCAAATACTTTTTTTGTAGTCTATCCATGCCAAACGTAGAGTCTTCCCCTTTTTACAGTTCTCCGTTATGACTTTATTTAACAACAAATGATCCTTTGTTCCATATGACTTTCTTTTATTACCCTTTTATTCTATTGCCATGATTGAGTTTTCTCTTAAATGACTATAATGTCTGTCGGCATCAATTCCAGTGTATAGTTTATAGATCAGTGGAAGGCAAGTTATTGGTCTATAGTTTTTAGGATATCTTAAGGGTTTGCTCTGTAAAACAGAGCATGTGTTGCACCTTTAAGAAGCATTGCCAGATATAGGCACGTGCATATAAATAGTGCACACTTGCAGGCAGCAGTGCCATTTTGACAGAACAGCCAGAGTGTTAACATGTATGAGTTTGGTAATCGGTCTGTTTATAAGTTTAAGTTTATGTTACAAAGCCTCATTCCTGATGTGTTTGTGTATAATAAAGCTGCTTGAACTGAACCCACATCCATTCATCTGTTTTATCCTGACCAGACGAGCGACATGGTGCCAGAACTGGGACTGAGAGTGCAACTTCTTCAAGCCATGAGGTACATAGGTTCATACTAGGCTATCTGCCCTAGGGCATTTATAAGCCTAGCCGGAGTGTGTTTGGCTTTCGCCACCCATTTTAAAATTAATTTTGCTATGCCCTTTTTCGAGATTAGTATACTGTGCCTCTGTCTAACAGTGACACAGAAGTGATACCCGGGGTAAACCTATGATCCCCCATCCACTCATCAAGATTCCTCTTGAAGAGAGTCAATGAGGGACTCTGCCTAACCTGGGCTGGGATTTTATTCCAGAGTGAAGGGAGCCTCTGGGTTATGAATCTGTCCCTCCAGCATGTCCTATTTATTTCAGTGCTGAGGTTCAAGTCTCTCGAGCGTGTAGCTCAATGGGATTTGGATTTTCTGACGTGCAGCATGTCCATTAATTCCGGGTTGGACATGGCTTTATACGTCAGGCACAGATTGCCTCTGAGCAGGCGGTATGCCACTGAGTAGAGCTGGAGTTTCTTTAACCGGGCAGCATATGGCATCTGTTTGAGCCCTTTGATCCTCTTGGTGAGGTACTTTTGGGGTCTTTCCAGTTGCTGCAGGTGTCTGGTAAGGTACATCCCAAAAGGGGCATTGTACTCAATTATGGGCCTGGTGAGTAAAGAGGCATGATGACCTCCCCTGATCTAGATGTGAATCCCTTCATGATTAGGTGGGCTATATAAAATGTTCTTCTAACCACTTTGGCCACGTGGTTGTCAAATGAGAGATTGCTATCAACTTGGGTCCCCAGGTCCCTAATTACTTCTTCTGTACTTAATGGATTACCACCTATGTGGTAATTTGTGGGCACTTTGTTTTTGTCAAAGGGGATGACTATACACTTTTTGGCATTTAGCTTGAAGCCATGGCTCTGGCACCAGTTGTCTGTTTCTATGAGGCCCTTTTGGAGGATGCTTGTGTCGGCTGGAGAGTCGATTATAGCACCCAGTTTGCAGTCATCTGTGAACTTGGTCAGCCACAGTCCTTCCGTGTTTGCCTGTACCTCCGAGAAATATATACCGAACAGGAGAGGTCCCAGGACTGAGCCTTGTGGGACGCCACTTGTAACTGGTTTAGAGATTGACATGGCTCCAGCAATTCTAACCATGTGGGTTCTGTCCTTGAGCCAGTTTGCAACCCATCTAGTGACATAGGGGTTTATATTTTAGCTGGTGAGCTTATCTATAATGCCCGAGTGGGGTATTGTATCGAAGGCTTTTGCGAGGTCCAGGTAGGCTGTGTGGACCACCTTCCCCTTGTCAATGGCCTTGGTGACTGTTTCAAAGAAATCGACCAGGTTTAAGAGGCAGGATCTGCCCTTAACAAAGCCGAACTGGGTAGGATCCAGTGTCTGTAGGTCCCCAATATCTTTTTTTATGAGGTTCATGATGATCCTTTCCATAGCTTTGCAGACCAAGCTAGTCAGGCTTATGGGCGATAGTTTCCAGGATCCGTTGAGGCACCACCTTTGTGGAGAGGGACCACTGTTGCTGTACGCCACTCTTTGGGTACATATCCTGTGGTAAGGCTGAGATTGAACAGTAGTTTTATGTTTGGGTTTAGCTCTTCTTGGACTTCATGTAGGGCGCAGCCGGGACACCGTCTGGTCCCATTGTTGCTGTGTTTTTGCTTTGGAGAGGCGGCTCTTACCTGAGCATCTGAGATGTCAGGGGGGCAGCACTCTGCTGGGATAGATATTTGCCCTTTTGGGGGGGAGGGGGGGAGAAGTTTGCGCTGAACCTGTCAGCTAGGATGTTGGCAATGTCTGTGGGTTCGGTGTATTTTTTGTCATTTTGGACTAATTCTGAGCATATCTGGGAATTCCCACCCAAGTTCATAACATAACTAAAGAAAGCCTTGTGATTATCCTTAGTGTCCTGTGCAATTTTTCTCTCGAAGCTGACCTTAGACAATATTATGAGTGCCCGTAGTTTTTTGCTAACACTGATCAGAGATGCCTTCCCTTTTTGGGATTTTGCTCTATCATGAAGTAGCTTCCTCCTTCTATTGTATAGTTTGTTTATGGCTGGGGTCCACCAGACAGGACGTCTGCCTTTGGAGGATTGGGTCTTGGTTTTATCTGGGATTGCATGATCCATGCATTCCTGAAGGTGTTCACAGAATGTGTTTATAAAGGATTCTGCGGTCTGGGCCATATTTTCCACAGGCCCGGGGCTTTGAAGGATTCCACCTTGGTTTTGAGGAGTGTGAAATTTGCTTTAGAGAAGTTTTTCACTGTGGTTTTCTGGGCAGGGGTTGGGGTCGGGATGTGAATATCCAGTGAGATTAGTTTATGGTCTGATCTTACCAGTGAGGGATACACTTCTGGTCTGGAGCATAGAGTCCCCATGTTGGTGATGATCAGGTCCAGTATGTTTTCCCCTCTTGTGGGAGTGGTAACAAGTTGTTCCATAGCATTTGAGTTTATAAATTCTAGGAACCTTTGAGCTAGGGTGTTGGAGCTAGAGTAATGCTCCCAGTCTAGAGGAGAACACACCAAGAGGAGAAAACGCTAAGAGAAGAAAGGAGCCACTTTTGAGATTTTAAGTATTTTTCTTCAGATTATTTGCTAAGTTTTTCTGCATAGCCGCCTACTTTAAGCATTTTCTGGCTTGTTAAACTTGATTTCTGCATTGGTAACTGTATTTAGAACACAACCTAAAGCTGTTTACTGAATTTCCTGTTTGCACTTATTTTTAAAATCGTTTTTTTCTTAAAACTTGCATTTTATCTGTCTCTGGCCTAGCACTCAAGTGTGGGGTCATTTACTGCACTGTTATAACTTGTTGATACTTGTGAACCCCTGCTATCTTTAAAAAAACAAAGAAATCTTGCTTTTTTCCCACTTTTCTGAGATTTAAAAAAGTTCAGTTACAGGCTTGCTGTTCTGAACTGTTTGTAAGTTTCTTGGAGGCCATGTTTTGCTTGGGCTAAAGGGAAGTCTCTCTGTTCATCAGTGGCAGTGATAAACATTGAGCAGCCTGCCTGCCCCTGTGGGAGTGGTTACTGCCTTGAAACTGTAGTTTTATTGGCCATTTTGGGTCAATTCCAAACTCCTTGATCTCCCTCTCTTAAAACCAGATTGCCTCGTGGTTTTGGCGTCTTTTCAGACTTGTTGGCTGTTGAGGAAGCACCCACCAAGAGGAGAAAATGCTGAGAGAAGAAAGGAGCCACTTTTGAGATTTTAAGTATTTTTCTTCAGATTATTTGCTACATTTTTCTGCATAGCCACCTACTTTGAGCATTTTTTGACTTGTTAAACTTGATTTCTGCATTGGTAACTGTATTTAGAACACAACCTAGAGCTGTTTACTGAATTTCCTGTTTGCACTTATTTTTAAAATCGTTTTTTTTCTTAAAACTTGCATTTTAACTGTCTCTGGCCTAGCACTCACGTGTGGGGTCATTTACTGCACTGTTATAACTTGTTGATACTTGTGAACCTCTGCTATCTTTAAAAAAACAAAAAAACAAAAAAACTTGCTTTTTTCCCACTTTTCTGAGATTTAAAAAAGTTCAGTTACAGGCTTGCTGTTCTGAACTGTTTGTAAGTTTCTTGGAGGCCATTTTTTGCTTGGGCTAAAGGGAAGTCTCTCTGTTCATCAGTGGCAGTGATAAACATTGAGCAGCCTGCCTGCCCCTGTGGGAGTGGTTACTGCCTTGAAACTGTAGTTTTATTGGCCATTTTGGGTCAATTCCAAACTCCTTGATCTCCCTCTCTTAAAACCCTCTTTTGCGCGGTTTTGCGCATTTTTGTGCATAGTGCAACAACGGGCAGCGCCGCCTAATTGGGTTTAAACTATTCCTGGCTCCACGAAGTCTGCTCTTTACTTTTTCCCTTAGAACTGTTCATTCTAAGGCCCTTCACTGGTCCAAATAAGTAATCTTACAAGTTAGCACTATTAAACCATAAGCACTACTTACTCTTATACTCTCTACGATTACCTTGACCCCTATTGGTCCGTCTTAATTCGGTTTCCCTATATTACTCTAGCATGTCCAAAGTCAGTCACTGGTTTCCTCTCCAGTCCAGCTGGTGAATCTGGGAATTTTGAGGCAATGTTACAACTGTCTCTTGTACACGGACAACCCTCTCCTCCTCCAAACAGGTTCAAATATATGTGAGAGATGCAACCATATAGCCAAATTGGAGGCTGTGCTCTTTCATCTCAAAACTGGTGAAACCAGTCAGGAGGAGAAGGTAACCTCACACAACACAATTCCAGTATCACATAGTCCCACCACATCACCGAACCAAACACATAAATACACAAAAACATACTCAGAGGCTCTAAATAAAAATCTACCTAAGCAACAGAGACCTCCAAAGCAGACATCCAAGCAAACGCTACCCCAAAACAAAACACACACAACACATAGCCCACAAAGTCAGTGTGCCAAGCAGCCACAGCCCTTAAGGCTGAATAACACACCTGATACTCTTGTAATAGGTGACTCTATTGTCAGACACACTGACGTCCTGCTCACCAGGCTGAACAAAGAGAAGGTCACAGTGAGCTGCCTGTCGGGCGCTAGGATCCGCCACATAACGCAAGCACTCAGGTCACTCCAAAGCAAATACAAATATGACTCAGTCATCATACATGCTGGTGTGAATGACCTGAGACGTACCTCCCTGGACTACATGAAAAGAGACATCGAGGAGCTCTCTGATCATGTAGCCCAGGCCGGTATGACCCTGACCTTGAGCAGCATCTTACCCTCACCTAGAATGATGCCACAGTACAAAGACAAAATGATCGATTTTAACAATTGGCTAAAATTTTGGTGTCATTCAAAGGGGATCCAGTGTCTGTCAGCCTGGGATGACATGCTCAACAAGCCACGTTGCTTCGCTAGGGATAGCTTGCACCTGTCACCACTGGGCTTTCAGATATTGGCAAAGGCTCTTGCCACCCCCATAGTGCCTTTTTTAGGCAAGGCTCAAAAGTCAACAACCTCCATAGACAGCACAAGGAACAAAAAACTAAGGGTAATGCTGCTAAACGCCAGAAGTCTTAACCTCAAGATGCACGCACTCGAAGCTCTCCTCAGTATGGAGAACATCGATATCTGTGCAGTGACAGAAACCTGGTTCAAGGCTCCAGAGAGCACCCCAGCACTACCAGGTTATACCTCATATCATGCTTTTTGGCCCCAAAACCTGGACCGAACCACAAAAGGAGGGGGAGTTTCCATATTTATCAAGGATATCCACACCTTCAGGTTAGTGGCATTGCATGAAGTATCGGAGATCATCCATGTGCAACTAACTGTGGGCAAGACTGCTTTTCAGTTTATAGCATCCTACAGACCACCCTCTCAAAGTCAGGAATCCTACTCAGCTTTCCTGAAAACATTGGAGAACATGAAGATCTCTCCGAACACCACATTATATTGGGCGACTTCAACTACCCAAACACAGACTGGGAGTACTACGCAAGCCCCAGCACCTTAGCCCAAAGGTTCCTGGAAATTATAAACTCAAATGCTATGGAACAACTAGTCACCACTCCCACAAGAGGGGATAACATACTAGACCAGATCATTACCAACATGGGTACTCTATTCTCCATACCAGAAGTATATCCCTCATTGGTAAGACCAGACCATGAATTAATTTCACTGGATATCCACATCCCGACCCCATCCCCAACCCAGAAAACCACAGTGAAAAACTTCTCAAAAGCAAACTTCTCACTTCTCAAAACCAAAGTGGAATCCTTCAAGTCCCCAGGGCCAGTGGAAACTATGGCCCAAACTTCAGAATCCTATATAAACGCATTCTATGGACATCTCCAGGAATGCATGGACCATGCTATCCCAAACAAAACCAAGACCCAATCATCCAAAGGCAGGTGTCCAGTCTGGTGGACCCCAGCCACAAATAAACTGTACAACAGAAGGAGGAAGCTAGCAAAATCCCTAATAGGGAAGGCAGCTCTGATCAGTACTAGCAAAAAATTATGATCCCTCATAAAATCCTCCAAGGCCAGCTTCAAGAGAAAAATTGCACAGGACACTAAAGACAATCATAAGGCTTTTTTCAGTTATGTTAGGAACCTGGGATGCAACTCCCAGACTTGTTCTGAGTTGATTCTAAACAACAAAAAATACATTGAACCCACAGACATCGCCAATATCCTGACAGACAGGTTCAGTGCAAACTTCTCCACCCCCTCACCCCCAAAAGAGCAAGTATCTATCCCGGCAGAGGGCTGCCTCCCAAACATCTCTGATGCTCAGGTGAAGGCTGCCCTCTCCAAAGCATAAAACACTGCTTCCATGGGACCAGATGGCGTCCCGGGTTGCATCCTACATGAACTCCAAGAAGAACTAACCCCTCAAATAAAACAGCTGTACAATCTCAGCCTCAATACAGGATATGTGCCCACAGAATGGCGTACAGCAAGGTCCCACTCCATGAAGGTGGAGCCTCTACCGACCCTGGAAACTATCGCCCCATAAGCCTGACTAGCCTAGTCTGCAAGGCTATGGAGAGGATCATCATGGAGCTCATAAACAAAGACATTGGGGACCTACAGACACTAGATCCTACCCAATTCGGCTTCGTCAAGGGCAGATCCTGCCTTTTGAACCTGGTCGACTTCTTTGAAACAGTCACCAAAGCCATAGATGAAGGGAAGGTAGTCCACACAGCCTATCTGGACCTAGCAAAGGCATTTGACACAATACCCCACTTGGGCATCATAGATAAGCTATCCAGCTTAAATATAAACCCCTATGTCACAAGATGGGTCACAAACTGGCTCAAAGACAGAACCCACAGAGTAAGAGTTGCTGGAGCCATGTCAGACTCGAAACCGGTCACAAGTGGCATCCCACAAGGTTCTGTCCTGGGACCGCTCTTGTTCGGTATATACTTTTCCGAGGTACAGGCCAACGTGGGAGGACTATGGCTCACCAAGTTCGCAGATGACTGCAAACTGGGCACCATAATCGACTCTCCAGCTGACACAAACATCCTTCAAAAAGGTCTCACAGAGATGGATAACTGGTGCCAGAGCCATGTTCTAAAGCTAAATGCCAAAAAGTGTATAGTCATACCCTTTGGCAAAAACAATGTGCCCACAAATTACCACATAGGTAATTAGGGATCTGGGGTCCCAAGTTGATAGCAATCTTTCCTTTGACAACCACATTGCCAAAGTAGTTAGAAAGACCTTCTACATAACCCACCTCATCATGAAAGGATTCACATCTAGATCAAGAGAGGTAATCGTGCCCCTTTATTCATCCCTCATCGGGCCTATCATAGAATATAATGCCCCTTTTGGGATGTACCTTACCCGACACCTGCAGCAATTAGAAAGACCCCAAAAGTACCTCACCAAGAGGATCAAGGGACTCAAGCAGATGCCATATGCTGCTCGGTTAAAAAAACTCCAGCTCTACTCAGTTGCATACCGCCTACTTCGAGGCGATCTATGCCTGACATATAAAGCTATGTCCAATCCAGAATTAATGGACATGCTCCACCTCAGTAAATCTAAATCCGTTAGAGCCACACGCTCGAGGGACTTGAACCTCAGCACAGAAATAAATAGAACTTACTGGAGGGACAGATTCATAACCCAGTGGCTCCCTTTGCTCTGGAATAGAATTCCAATTCATATTAGGCAGAGCACCTCACTGAATCTCTTCAAGAAGAATCTTGATGAGTGGATGGGGGATCGTAGGTTTGTCCCGGGGATTACTTCCGTGTCACTATTAGACAGAGGCACAGTAAACTAAACCTTAAAAAGGGCACAGTATACTCAAATCAAGGGGTGGCATAAGCCAAACAAAATCGGGCTAGGCTTGTAATTGCCCCAGGGCAGATAGCCTAGTATGAACCTATGAACCTATGTTTGGGTAGTTGAAGTCGCCCAATATACTGGTGTTTGGAGAGACCTTCATATTTTCCAGTGTTCTCAGGAAGGCCGAGTGGGGTTCCTGGGTTTGGGAGGGTGGTCTGTAGCAGGCTATAAACTGGAAGGCAGTTTTACCTGCTGTTAGTTGCACATGGATAGTCTCTGATGCTTCGTGCTGTGCCACCAACCTGGAGTTGTGGAGTTGAAGGTGAAGGCAGATTGAGCAGGTTGAGTGAAACAGAGCTCAAATGACCAAAAAGGGACAGAAATGAACTTCAGCTAACCAAAACTTGCAAAAATTATTTATCTTGCAAAGAAAATGAAACGGAGCATTTGGAAGGCACAAAACACATTATTAATTAAACGAGTAGCACAAAATGTATTATTAATCAAACAAAAGGCACAAACGTGCATTATTAATTAAATGTTTGAAACTATGATATTTGATAAAACTAGCAGAGATATTCATATAGGGCACAGAGTTACCTCTGATTTGCATAATGAGCATGTTTAAAAATAAAACGAGCACAAAAAATGTATAATGAGCATGATAAGAGGTTAAATGGCCATAACAAGTGCAACAGAAGGGCAAAATAAGCTTAAAGAGCAAGGCAACTACATGTGTTTTAGTAAAAAGTCCATGTTTTGGGCATGAACTACTATTTCACATTGACCGAAGCCATTCAAAGCATAACTAGAGTTGTTCGAAGTATCTCAGAGTGTGCAAAGTGTTTACAGAGTGTGTGCTTTACTATGGTTCAATTATTTCAAAGACTTTGCTGTGTACAAAGTACAGTTATATTGCAAAGTGCAAAGTACAGCCATTTTGAAAAGTTTCTTGTACTGTGTGCATCTATTCGCCGAGTGCCGCCATTTCAAAATGTTTCTTACACTGTACAGTTATTTCACAAAGTACAGCCATTTTGAAGAGTTTTTGTACCATATACAGTTTATTTGCAAAGTGCATTCATTTCAAAGTGTTTCTTACTCTGAGATTTTTCTGCTGTGTACAGTTTGTTTGCAAAGTACAGTCATTTTAAAGTATTTTACACTGATAAGGAGTGGTTTCGCAAAGCACAGTGATTCTGAACTGTTCTTGTGCTACGGACACTTATTTGGCAAAGTGCAGTTATTTCAAATAGTTTGTTGTGGTATTGGGCATAATTACAAGGCATAAAGTTGTCATACATTTATGTGTGTGTATATTCGTACATAATTCCAAGCACCTTCATTACTGTGTGTTAATATGATAAAGGCATTTCGCAGACCCAGTCTACTTGTGTTTGATCATAATATAGCAAACAATTGGAGAGTATTTGAGCAGGAATATGATATTTTCATAAAAGCAGCATTTTCTGACAAAGATACACATGCAAGGGTATTTATTTTGCTTAATTTAGCTGGGTCAGAGGCCATTGAAAGAGAGTGTTCATTTGTGTATGCATCAGCAGTATATGCAGGAGAGGGGGAATTGCCATACTGTTGCACTGGCTAAATTAAGGGAAGACCCTGAAGGCTTGAAATGTAAATTTAGAGAAATGTGCAACCCCCAGACAAATGTTACATTAGAGAGGCACCTATTTTATGCAAGAGACCAAAAACCAGGTGAAACTTTTGCAGCTTATTTCACTGACTTGAGAAATAAGGCTAAAATGTGTAGATTTTGTAATCTGAAAGATGAGTTAATAAAGGATAGGTTTGTGTGTGAATTTAAAAATGCTGCAGTGAGAAAGATTTTGCTTCGTGACAGTGATTTAATGTTGACCAAAGTTACAGAGATTTGTCAAAGACACACAAGTATGATTACAAGTGACAAGAGCTTATTTTCAGCAGCCTCTAGAGCAAGCATAGACAGCATGCAGTACATGGCGAGCAGAAACAGGCCTAAGCACATGGCAGCTGCAACCCCTGCAGGATTCCTTGGGAGGACCTGTAACTTTCTAGCAAGTTCCAAGACTAGTTCAGCAAAACGGACATGCTCAGTACAGTATAAGGGTGAGTCAGCAAAACCCAAGTCAAGTCTTATCGTTAACTATCATAAATGTGGTGCCAGCCATGAGTCTAAAAGAGAGAATTGCTTAGCGTTTGGTCAGCAATGCCACAAGTGTAAAAAATGGAACTACTTTCAAAAGTTTTGTAAATCAGGCAAGCCTCATTCAGTTATTAAGAAAGGTCACTCAAAAAGCAAGTTCATTATGTGCAAAGCTGCAACCCTACTTTCTATGTAGATGGTGTATCAGTGGTCGGTGAAAAGGATAATGCAGTAGATTTGTTGGCAAGTAATGAACTATTTTGTACTGTCCTGATCAATGGTAAGCCCACAGAGCTCAAAGTAGATACTGGTTCAAAGTGTAATGTTATGTCAGGAGAAACATTTGCTAGAGTGAGAGCTGGTGAGAAACTTAGTTTGGCCAATTTTGTGAAGCTTGTTGCTTATGGAGGTGAAGAGATTCAAACCAAAGGCTCAGTAGTGCTTTCATGCTATTCAGCTGAAAACAGTTAACAGCTTGCAAATTTATGTTAACTGAAGACCTCTTGCACTCATTATTAGGTTTCAGAGACAGTTAAAGAATGAAATTGCTTTCTTTTACCAAAGAAGTACATCATGTAAGCGCACGTCCTAGTTCCTGCTTTACTGATGCTATTTCCGAGAGTATGCTGATGTTTTCGATGACAAGTTAGCAAACTTCTAGTTGTGTACTCCATGAAAGTAGACCCAGAGGTCAGTCCAGTGGTCAGACCAGCAAGGAGAATTTCAATAGCTATGCAGGTCAAAGTCAAAGTCCAATTAGACAAGATGGTGCAGCAAGGTATGATTTGTCCAGTCATACAACCAACTGAGTGGGTATCTTCTATGGTAGCTGCTCATAAGAAAAATTCAGATGAAATCAGAATATGTATTGACCCAAGAGACTTGAACAAGGCATTAAAGAGACCTCATCATCCTATGCGTACAGTCGAGGAGATTGCCACCCTCATGCCAAATTCCACTGTTTTTTTTCTATCCTAGATGCAAAGAGTTCATTTTGGAAAGTGATGCTTGATCGCAAACCTTCACTACTGACTACATTCAGCACACCATTTAGTAGATTCTGATTCCTCAGAATGGCTTTTGGTATAAATTCTGCCAGTGAAGTCTTTCAGTGTCCAATGGAGCAAATTTTTTAGGGCTATCCGTGTGCTATAATAGTGGATGATTTACTGGTTGGAGGCAATGGTGAGGCAGAGCATGACAGAAACCTCAGGAAAGTTCTGGGCAGAGCATGTGAAGTTAATTTAAAGCACAATCCTCTGAAATGTAAATTCAGAATGCCAGAAGTTACTTATTACTTATGTAGGTCATTTATTTACCAGTACAGGCTTATGACCACACCCTTCTAAACAATCAGCCATTCTTGAGATGCCGGCTCCAGACAATCTCCAAGATTCAAGCCTTACAGCGTTTTCTTGGTATGGTTAACTATTTGGGAAACTTTATCCCTGACTTTAGTGAATTATCAGTGCCTTTAAGAAAGCTGACATGCAAAAATGTTGCCTGGTCATGGTTAGAACACCAGAGAGCATTTGATAACCTCAAACTCCAAATTGATAACCCGCCTACATTGAGATACTATGATGTCCACAAACCAGTAAGTCTTTCTTCTTGTGATGCTTCAAACTGCGGTCTTGGTGCAGTTACTCTTCAAAAGGGCAGAGCTGTTACCCATGCATCTAGAACACCTACCAAAACCGAGATGCAGTATGCTCAAATTGAGAAGGAACTTTAGGCAATTCTGTTTGCTTGTTCGAAGTTACATGATTATATTTATGACCGAGCTATCCAAATCAAAACTGATTATCAAATTTTAGTCACTATTTTAAAGAAGCCTATGCATACTGCTCCAGCAAGACTACAAAGAATGATGCTTAGACTACAAAAATACAATTTAAAAATGGTTTATACAAAAGGCAAACTTCTTTAGCTGGCTTATACCTTATCCAGATGGCCCAGAAATACCACAGAACAGCTTGAAGCAGGGAATTTTGACTTTGGTGTCATGGAAGTGTGTAATTTTTGTACCACAAGACCTGATGAGCTGAGAGATCATACAAAGGCTGATCCAATTTTGCAAAAGCTCAACCACTTCATTGATGCTGGATGGCTGTCACAGCAATCCTGTGTACTATCAGAAGTACAACCTTATTTTCCATACAGAGATGAGATACTGATGGAAGATGGCAACATTTTCAAACGTCACAAAGTTATTGTTCCTACTTCTTTACAATATGAATACATTCAGATTTTGCACCATGGCCACCCAGGTTCTGATTCTACCAAAAGAGGGGTGAGATGACTAGTATTTTGGCCTTCTCTATCAAAAGACATTGATAAAGTGCTTTCTTCTTGTTCAGTATGCAACACTACTAAACCACATTTGCAAAAAGAGCCATTTCAGCTAAGCCAGATTCCTGAACTACCTTGGTCAACAGTAGCCACTGACATATTTGAGTGGAACAATCAGCATTACTTAGTGTTGGTAGACTCTTATTCAAACTGATTTGAGATCGATTTGCTACCTAACCTAACACCAGGGCTGTTATTACTAAGATGAAACATCATTTCTCTGTCCATGGTAGTCAACATAAAGTTATTTCTGACAACAGTACCCAGTTTACAAGTCAGTTGTTTCAGAGATTTGCAAAATAGTGGGACTTTATCCATGTTTCTAGTAGTATGGAATACCCTCAGTCAAATGGCCTTGTCAAACCTGCAGTACAGAGTGCAAAGCAATTACTAGAGAGGCCAAAGCGTGACAATACCAATATCTTCTTGAATTTACTTAATCACAGAAATATACTCCGTGACAACAATCTTGGCTCCCCTGCTCAGAGACTTCTCTCTAGGCAAACCAGAACAACACTGCCTATCAGTTATAATTTGTTGGTGCCTAATGCTAAAAACAACAGAGCAATCAAAGCCCAACTTTTTAACAAGTGTTTTTTTCAGAAGTTCAGCTATGATAAAATGAGCAGATTTTTTTCATCCATTAAAAGAAGGAGAGATAGTGAGGATGCAAACTGCAAAAAACTTTGAGCAAATTGGCCAAGTGAGAGGTATATGTGCCAAGCCAAGATCCTACTTAGTGAAATCTGAGGGTATAGAATACAGCAGAAAACAGAGGCATCTTCTTCCTGTGTCAGAAATGACATTGCAGCATCATACCTGTGATACAGACTCTAGATCTCAGAGCAACCCTGACAATGTTCATACCAAAGAACATGTCTTAGTATCCATTCCTGTTACTGATGATGTCTCAGTTGTCCCCATAGTTGAACATTCCTTGAAGACAGTCTCCATTGCTAGATCCAATTCTGACTTTTATGTTACATGATCAGGTCGTATTTCTAGACCTAGTGCGAAATACACAGCAACCTAGACATCATTGTTTTATGTGTCTGATTTTGTATAATCACATGTCAAAGAATTAGTTTTGTATAAATGCATGTCAAAAACCATTTCTGTATAAATGCATGTCATTGAATACTGTCATTTGATGTATGATCTAGTTCTCAAAGAGGGAGGATATAGAACACAGAGTGTGTTATACCTTTAAGAAGCATTTCCCAGTGTAGACGCATGCACATAAATAGTGAGCACGTGCAGGCAGCAGTGCCATTTTGAGAGAACAGCCAGATTGTTAACATGTATGAGTGTGGTAGTCAGTCTGTTTATAAGTTTATTTAAGTTTATGTTACAAAGCCTCATTCTTGATGTGTTTGTGTGCAATAAAGCTGCTTGAATTGAATCCACATCCATTTGTCTGTTTTATCCTGACCTGATGAGCGACATCTCTTAAGTAGGAGTGTTATTTTTCCTGTTGTTAACCGGGCTGGTGAGTGTCTGTTCAGGGTGAGCATATACATAGTTCTTACTCATGGCTAAATCTTCATGTAAAGATATTAATACTTTTAGCCAGAAGTTAGGTACTGCATCTGGGCCTGGAGTTTTCCAATTAGGAGCTTTTCTTAACTTTGCTTCAATCTCTCTGGCCATTACTTCATCCCATTTCATAACCTGTACATTTGAACTTCTTTCTTTTTTTTTTTTTAGTTCTTCTATCCATTTAGCATCTTTGTTATGTTCCACAGGATTTTCATAGCTGTTTCTCCAAAATGTATCTATTTCTTCTTTTTTTGTGGTGTTTCAATTCCTTCTGCCTTGTTTCCCAATTCTCTATAAAACTTGTTTTGGTTCATCAATAATTTGCTTATTTTGTACTTTGCCTTTATATTTAGCTGCATATCTTCTAATTTTTTTCTGCCTGTGCTGTGATTTTTAGTTTATTAATTGCAATAGTGCAAGATAGATCCTGATCTGTTCTGATACGGCACATTGCTTTTATCATGTCTATCTTTCTGAGTATTTTTGTTGATCTGTTCCCTCTTCTATAATCTTCTAACAGTGACATTTCTTGTCTTAATTTCTTTATAGTTTTCTCTATTCAATACTTCCATGATGGCATTTGATTTCTGCCCTTCTTTTCCCTTACTACCCTGTGTTCTTCTAGTAAGACTTTATCTGTTATTAATTTAGCTGCCCAGTAATATATCTTATTTACTTCTGTAATATCACATGAAACTCTATGGACAGTCCTAATTACTGTGTTCATTTTGTTTTATCAAACCTCTAACTTTTGGGTTTTATTGACTTTCTGTATTCTATTTATTTAATTGATCTTAATATGTCTGCCCATCTCTATTAAATCAAGCAACTCTTCTCTTAGATCATTTTCTTTTAAACTGAGGACACACTCTTTGTTCTCCATTTCCTCTGGGCATTCTATAGAAAGTTTCAGAGCATCTTCCTGTGTCACATTCTCTTCAGTTTTATCCTGTGGCATCTGTTTCTCTTTTATATGGGGACTCACTGGCCTATCACTCCACAACATTGATTGCATCAGAGTTGCCACAGCTTCCTGTTCCTTCCCTCACTGTGCAACTCCAGATGAATATTTGTACTGGTTTTCTGTGGAAGCCTCCAAAGTATCTTCATATGGTGACCAATCAGATGTTTCCTGCTCCATTGGTTTTTCCTTAATTTGGGGATCCACTGCTCTATCCTGCTGTGATATTATCAGTTAGATTTTCTACACTACATCCCTCACTTTACAGGTAATCGATAACCTCTGTTTCTATTTCTTTAAATTATCCATTACTAATCCTCTTTTCTACTCTTCCTGTTTGTTTTCTTATTTTTTGTATTGTAAAATTTTCCATGTCTGGATGCCTTTGCCTGTATTTCTCTTCAAATATCTTTGGTGGTGCTCTTTTTGTATTGATTAGTTTTGCTTTCTTCTTTGCATAAATATTGTACTATATTAAATCTCTTTTTCTTTCACATGTCCATATTTCTTCATCAGATGTCTCCTGCTCCTCCTGTTTCTCCTTACTTTGGAGACTCGTTGTTCCATCATGCTGTGATACATCCTTTTTAGACTTTCGACACTAAATCCTTCACTTCACAGGTAATCCATAACTTCAACTTCTATGTTATTTTTTTAACTTCTACTTTACTAATCTTCTGTTATATGTTCCCTCTTTGTGATATTATTTTTTATTGTGAAAATTTTCCATATCTGGATGCCTTTGCTTGTTTTTTTCTTTGAATATCTTTGGGGCTGCCTTTTTTGTGTTGATTAATTTGGCTTTCTCATTTGCATACATATCGCACCATATCAGATCTCTGTTTCTTTCCCATGTCCATATTTCTTTTTTATACCATTCAAAAGTCTCTAGATTTTGTTCTTTATATTTTTGCACTTCCTCGTTCACTTCACTTTTTAAATGGCGCAAGGTTTCTTGGTCTATATAATGTTTTTCATAAATCTGTTAGATTAATGAACACAAATTTTATTTGAAGCTTCTGACAGTTTCTCTTGTGGAAGTATTTTTCTTTCCTCTATTTCTCTCTTAATCTTTTTATATATCTTCTGTCTGGAAATTCTGGGCTTCTTGCATAATAATAACAATACATAATTTCTTTCTTATCCTCAATAGTCCACTCTACCATCTTTATGGCTCTTTTTTGGCCAATCACTTTTTGTGGTTTTTGTAGACTACTACTTTCTTCTTCAACAGGTGTCCATCATCCCCCTGGGCCTGGCCTGGCCCCATTGTAGGAATATTTCCATGTCTTGAGGATTCTACAGTGTCATTTGTTCCAGTCCTGGTACCACTGTGTCTACCAGGATTGGGCACTTTTTTATCCTGGGTCTTGTGCACCCAGCTATCTTGTTTATTTTTTAACCTACTTCTGTTCATGATATATACTATATAAAATATAGTCTGTATATTAGTGTCGTCTTGGTGAGATTTTGTGAAGAGGGTTCACCTCATGAAGGTAATCACCAAGACTTGAGAATGAATTAAATTCCAGCAATACTACTTTCCTTTGCTTGCTGACTTATCATCTCTCCACTCAGACCCCTAAAGGCTAACCTACATATGATCAAGCCCATGTTTGTTTGACATTCCTAAAAAAATACTCAGTAAAGTCAGCAAAATTTTACTGTAGCTGTCCCTTGGAACAATTTGCTTAAGTTAAGCAGTTAGTGGAAGACACAGTAGTGCAGCAGATAGTGTTGTCAACTCAGAGCAAGAAGTTCTCCAGTTTGATTCTCATCTGGGGTGCTATCTGTATGGAGTCTGTATGTCCTCTCTGTGTTTGCAAGGGTTTCTTCTGGGTGCTCTGGTTTCCTCCCACATTCCAAAGATATGCGGTAGGTGGATTGGACACACTAAATTGGTCATAGGTGGGAGTGTGTGTGTGAGTGTATGGTATAGAAGAACAGCTGCAGCAGGGCTAACCACCCAGTGGTGTGAACTTTGGCTCTAGTTGATTGCCACTATTCGGGCTGACACCCTGACCTCATGTGTAAAAATGGGAAAAGGGGTTGTGGATGGAAGCAGTTAATGGAACACATCAGCGGCTACACTGAGTAACACCCACATTAACATAATTATTAATGATATACTATTTAATCATTATTTTCAGATTATTACTTATTATAAAACAAAGCAAAGGACATTGTTTTACTATACCCCAAAACAGCCTAACATTAGTCAGCATTAGACATCACATCATCCGCATTAGAAAACTGCATTTTCTGTTAGTTTGAAAGAAGGTTTTAGAAGATATGCAACCCCCTTACAAACTAAATTAATGGCTTCTGTAATACTAAATGGAAAGAAGCAGCTCCTAAATATTTTATACCATGTTTGGGTCCCCTCAGATTATCTATGGTATGATACCAGTTATTCTTATTAGGGGTAATATATAATTATCGACCATGAGATGGGTAAGGCAAATCTAACACCAAATGGTATAGGTTAATTCAAGCACCAAAATGGAAATTGGCTAAGCTTAAAATGATCTACAAGAGCAGCTAGCCTAGTACTTACCCATGAACCTATACTGGAACAGGAGTTTGCCATTACTGATTAAAGTATGAGCACTAACTGATATTCTCAAAACATATTATATGGGGTTATTGCAAAGTGATATTGTAAAGTCTGGGTAGACTGAGATATTCTTGCCCCAGTGGATCAGTACTCCAGTTTCCAAATTTAATTTCAAAGTGGCTTGTCTAGGTGCTCCCATGACATTCAGACACTATGTGCAACTTTTACAAGGGAAGTTCTAGAAGCATCTAAGCCTCTCCTATAAGAGTTCTGGATTCTTGTTCCCTGAAAGAAGGCAAGGTGTATCTCTAAAACTGAGGAGACTCTGGCTCTCTGAAGACTGGTACATAAGGTACCTCCCATGAGCATCTGGCTCCCAATGGCTAATATTCTGTCAGACGGGGAGCAAGTCTATGAGCCATGGCCTGGGACTGAGGGATTGGCCAGCATCCTCAGGCTTAAAAAAGCAACCTCAAGCTACTAAGAGATAAGCCCTTCTCAATCCATGACCTAGCTGCATGGGGTAGCTTCCTGCCAAGCTATGCAACCTAAAAGACATTAGTGAGTTCAGGAAAAATCTTGCTAAAGACATTACAAGAAGTAAAACAAAAATGGGTTATAAATGTATGATGCAAATGGAAAATAAATGTTAAAAGTGATATTTTGACTGGAATTCTTCTTGTAATGATCCAGAAAAATAAAATGTAACTTGCTCTTTTATTTTTTTTATCTTTCAATTTTTTTTTTCCAAAATGAAATTTCCAGTAAAAATATCAGTTTCACCTTCTAGTTTTATTTACAGTGTACATTTATAATCCATTTTTTCTAGACAATGCTCTGAGAAACACTTATCCTTTTTTGTTACAAATAATCTTTCTTGAAATCTTTCATTAGTAAAAGTGCAATGGATAGCCAGTGTTGCAAACATGTCAGCCTCAAATACTTAGTTCATGCCAGCTCTGTTGGTATAGAGAGATAAGACCCTAAAAGCAATCCAGTAATCTAAGTTCAGTTAGCAGCTCTGGCACCTGATGGAGATGATTGAAGAAGTGAAGATTGAGAGGTCTGACCACTCTCACCTCCCTCAGGGTGAAGGGGTGGCATGCAAGTCCAAAGCACATAAGGTAGAAAGGAAAAACTTGCACAGTGTGCTCATTCTAGGAGGTGGGGTCATATGCAGTTTTACTTCATTCACAGAAGACAGTGAGAGTGCTTGTATATGCCTAATACAGTGCTCGTGGTGGAACACTTACTGGCCATGCACAAGAACTTGGAGATATATACAGCAAAGCCCTGGTGACTACCTGAATGACAAACACTGTAATCATCTTCCACCTCACTGGGAAGGAATGGGGTGGGACAGTTTTCAGCCTATGAGGAAAGAACAGGCTTAATTGACTGCATGGAGAACTAATGGTCAGCTGGCGATGCTGATATACATATATTTATTTATCCGCCCCAACCCCACCCCCACCACCAGCTCTAAATAACACACTTATTGTCTTCTTTGCCTATAAAAAATGGCTTTTTGGGTTTTACTCCTTACGGTGTACAACATATTTTGGGTGGCATTATGCATGGCTAATTACACTAAAAATGCATAGCTACCATGTATCATATAGATTGCATGACAAAAAGCTACCATAGTGGGAGGACATCTATTTATATTTTAATGTAAAATCATGCAAAAATATTAGCTATTAAAATAATATATCTTAAAGCTTACATGATGAGCAACATGGTTGTTTAGTGTAGTCAAAGACGTATTAAATATTGTTCATATACAAATTATTCATATTGTCATTACCTACGTATTTCTGAATATTTCAATAACATAGTAACACAGTCAGAATTGCTTAACCTCATATGAAAGCTCCCAGACAGATGAACAAAATGATGGTGACAGTATGTAGGCACACTTCAAACAAAAACGCACAATGATAATTTAATATAGTCTATAAAGCAAACAATTAATGACACCTAATTAGTTTACACAATTGCTCACTACAAACAATGAGGTGAACTAATATTTAATTAGCTACTCAGACTATAAACCAGATGAAGATACAATGTTTAAGTTCAAGCCTTCATATAAGCAATTTATTTCTTTTATTTATTTATTTGACATTTGTTGACTGGGATAATCCAACTGAGCGACTGCCCTTTTTCAGTGGAGGCCAGGGGAGAAAAACTCCACATAACAAAATTTAACATTGAATTAAAAGTACAAACAATACAAAAATTCAAAATACAAAGTATAAGTAATTAAAAAAACAATCCCCGGGATGAAGCAAACTTCCATGCAGGAATAGCTTATTCCTGCATGGAAGGGACCATTCCCATACAGCAAGGCAGCACGCCATGCATATTCATGAAGGTGCGCTGCCATGCTGTTAAACAGACACAGATCTGTGTATGAGTGCAGGGGGTGTTTCTGAAAGCAGTGCTCTCACAATACACATGCTCCCTGCACACCAGAATTGCCATTTTGCAATATAAAAGGAGCGAGAACACTCGTAATACCCCAACCCGTCAGAATAAGAAAACTTTGTCAAAGTCATAAGGGACAATTGTCCCTACCAAGGGAAAGTAGACAGAATAAGAGATGTAGCATAAGCACATAGCTCACACCTCCCAACCCGTCAGAGTAAGGAATGTGGACAAAGCCATAAGGGACATTCGTCCCACAAAACAGAAAGTTGATAGAATAACAGGTTCAGCATTAGCAGGGATATTCTGAATGCTACAAATAATAAAACACAACAAATTATTTTTTTTTTTATAAATGCGATAAAGTTTAAGCGTAGCTGCGCAGGTGTGCCCATTGCTTAGCTACACCTAGTCCAGCTTAAACAGCACAAGAAATTAATAGCAAGAGACATCCAACATAAGCAGTACTGCAATAGTGTAGTGGTTAGAGTGTATGCTTTGCAAGTAGCCATTCTGGGTTTGATCCCCACTGTAATCAATTTGCATTTTACATACGAAAGCAGTACATAAACATGTTTTTTTTATATAATTAGCTACTAAATAACACATATTTGTTAACCAGAGTACTGTAGTAGGTCCAGATGTGTGGTGTCAGTTTAATAAAGTTGTAAAATCTCCATATAAACACAAGTGCCCCATACATTATAGTCACACATGAATAAATGTAATGAAAGCACATTGGGGGATACTAGGGACAGTAAACAAATGTATAATATGTAACAAATGATGAATCAATCCCATAAGCAGATAGTTTATAAAATAAAAAAATAAGCAATGCTAAGCATTGCACAGCTTTGCTGACCGGGTGTAAGCATTTTGTACATATGAATACTAAGCCAGCTAATTGGATTTGCCCATTGGTAAGCAATGCTGAACCTGCCCCTTTAAGCACTGCCAACTTTAGCTAAGCAGGTTTGGCCATAGCTTAGCTTAGCTCAGCATATTCAAAACTGCCCAATCATGGCAAAGGGTGGGAAAATGGCCATATTTAAACCCCGCAGGTGGGAATACAGCTCATAACTGGTTGCAGCTTCTCACTGTAGGCAGTATGGCAGGTGTTGGTGAGGGCATGCACTTCTGGGTGCAGTGCTGGGGCATACAGGAGTCCAAGGTCATGGTAGGACTCCTGGTAAAAAACCATGATGAGAGACTGCTGCAGGGCCAGTACCAGGGCTCCCAATATAAAGTGGAAGCCTGGGACCATCTTGCCCATGATCTCACCAGTGCCACTGGTATCCCTAAAACTGGTGAGCAGGTCCAGCACCACTATGCCAACTTGAAGCAGAGGAAGCTCTTGGACGAGTAGGTCTAGGAAGCAAGGCAGAGGGGTGATGTCTCAGCAGTGTGTAAGTATTCATATCAATAACTGTTTACCAAAGTCCAGCCTGACTATGTGATGGATAGGTACACCTAACTATTTCTCTATTCCCTTTACAGCTGCAGCTGAGCGAGCTGTGAATCAGGAAGCCCATGCCAGTAGGCTTCAAAGGCTGCATCACGAGGCTTGTGAGTAACAATCCTGCTTGTTCTAGTCATACCAAATAAATATAAAGTTGTAGAAAGTCACCTGGCAGTATAAAAACTGTGTATGGGTTGTACTGAATAAACCAGACAATATGATAGTCCCATATAGGTGATATTTAAATAAAACCATAACTGCCTGGCAATAAAGTTCTAAATCCTGGACTGGTTGTGTTTACTCTGGTATTGTATGGCATTTAGTGTTGCATTCTCTGAATAGTAATGTTGTGTTAACCACTGTTACCCACACTGTGCTACATAGTAAATATGTCTAGGAATGTCTGTATAAGACTGTTGTAAGTACAAGGTTAGATTGTACAACCAAGAGAGACGTAGACATAAAACTCAGAAGGAACAGACAGCAGTTTCTAAATAGCTCACTCTGATGAAACAAACTTTGTTGTATTTTTAGCACACACAGCAATGGTTCCAATCCTGAGAGTGGTACTAAGCTCTATGCATGCAGCATATTTTAACTAGGAATCTGGGAATATGTGTAGAAACAGTCAGGTAGTGTTAACAAATATTCCCTCCACAGGTCTTTCAGATAAGAAAACTGTAACTCCCTAGCAATAAAGTTTTAAATCCTGGACTGGTTGTGTTTACTCCGGTATTGTATGGCCTGACATGTAGCATTCGCCAAGATCTGATATCAGAATAGTACTGTTGTGTCACCCACTATTTCTCACATTGTGCTACATAAAAAATATTTGTAGGAATGTCTGTATAAGACTGTTGT